>NC_089531.1:249420-296920 GCF_963924715.1 Thunnus thynnus
AAAGAGGAGTAACAGATTAGAAAGAGGAGTAACAGATTAGAAGGAGGAGTGACAGATTAGAAGGAGGAGTGACAGATTAGAAGGAGGAGTAACAGATTAAAAAGAGGAGTGACAGATTAGAAGGAGGAGTAACAGATTAAAAGGAGGAGTGACAGATTAGAAGGAGGAGTAACAGATTAAAAAGAGGAGTGACAGATTAGAAGGAGGAGTAACAGATTAAAAAGAGGAGTAACAGATTAGAAGGAGGAGTAACAGATTAAAAAGAGGAGTGACAGATTAGAAGGAGGAGTAACAGATTAAAAAGAGGAGTAACAGATTAAAAAGAGGAGTAACAGATTAGAAAGAGGAGTAACAGATTAAAAAGAGGAGTAACAGATTAAAAAGAGGAGTAACAGATTAGAAAGAGGAGTAACAGATTAAAAAGAGGAGTGACAGATTAAAAAGAGGAGTAACAGATTAGAAGGAGTAACAGATTAAAAAGAGGAGTGACAGATTAAAAAGAGGAGTAACAGATTAAAAAGAGGAGTAACAGATTAGAAGGAGGAGTAACAGATTAGAAGGAGGAGTAACAGATTAGAAGGAGGAGTGACAGATTAAAAAGAGGAGTAACAGATTAAAAAGAGGAGTAACAGATTAGAAGGAGGAGTAACAGATTAGAAGGAGGAGTGACAGATTAGAAGGAGGAGTAACAGATTAAAAAGAGGAGTGAGAGATTAGAAGGAGGAGTAACAGATTAAAAAGAGGAGTAACAGATTAAAAAGAGGAGTAACAGATTAGAAGGAGGAGTAACAGATTAGAAGGAGGAGTGACAGATTAAAAAGAGGAGTAACAGATTAAAAAGAGGAGTAACAGATTAGAAGGAGGAGTAACAGATTAGAAGGAGGAGTAACAGATTAGAAGGAGGAGTGACAGATTAAAAAGAGGAGTAACAGATTAAAAAGAGGAGTAACAGATTAGAAGGAGGAGTAACAGATTAGAAGGAGGAGTGACAGATTAGAAGGAGGAGTAACAGATTAAAAAGAGGAGTGAGAGATTAGAAGGAGGAGTAACAGGTTAAAAAGAGGAGTAACAGATTAAAAAGAGGAGTAACAGATTAGAAGGAGGAGTAACAGATTAGAAGGAGGAGTGACAGATTAAAAAGAGGAGTAACAGATTAAAAAGAGGAGTGACAGATTAGAAGGAGGAGTAACAGATTAAAAAGAGGAGTAACAGATTAAAAAGAGGAGTAACAGATTAGAAAGAGGAGTGACAGATTAGAAGGAGGAGTAACAGATTAGAAGGAGGAGTGACAGATTAGAAGGAGGAGTAACAGATTAGAAGGAGGAGTGACAGATTAGAAGGAGGAGTAACAGATTAAAAAGAGGAGTGACAGATTAGAAGGAGGAGTAACAGATTAAAAAGAGGAGTGACAGATTAGAAGGAGGAGTAACAGATTAAAAAGAGGAGTAACAGATTAAAAAGAGGAGTAACAGATTAGAAAGAGGAGTGACAGATTAGAAGGAGGAGTAACAGATTAGAAGGAGGAGGGACAGATTAGAAGGAGGAGTAACAGATTAAAAAGAGGAGTGACAGATTAGAAGGAGGAGTAACAGATTAAAAAGAGGAGTAACAGATTAAAAAGAGGAGTAACAGATTAGAAAGAGGAGTAACAGATTAAAAAGAGGAGTAACAGATTAAAAAGAGGAGTAACAGATTAGAAAGACGAGTAACAGATTAAAAAGAGGAGTGACAGATTAAAAAGAGGAGTAACAGATTAGAAGGAGTAACAGATTAAAAAGAGGAGTGACAGATTAAAAAGAGGAGTAACAGATTAAAAAGAGGAGTAACAGATTAGAAGGAGGAGTAACAGATTAGAAGGAGGAGTAACAGATTAGAAGGAGGAGTGACAGATTAAAAAGAGGAGTAACAGATTAAAAAGAGGAGTAACAGATTAGAAGGAGGAGTAACAGATTAGAAGGAGGAGTGACAGATTAGAAGGAGGAGTAACAGATTAAAAAGAGGAGTGAGAGATTAGAAGGAGGAGTAACAGATTAAAAAGAGGAGTAACAGATTAAAAAGAGGAGTAACAGATTAGAAGGAGGAGTAACAGATTAGAAGGAGGAGTAACAGATTAGAAGGAGGAGTGACAGATTAAAAAGAGGAGTAACAGATTAAAAAGAGGAGTAACAGATTAGAAGGAGGAGTAACAGATTAGAAGGAGGAGTGACAGATTAGAAGGAGGAGTAACAGATTAAAAAGAGGAGTAACAGATTAAAAAGAGGAGTAACAGATTAGAAAGAGGAGTAACAGATTAAAAAGAGGAGTAACAGATTAAAAAGAGGAGTAACAGATTAGAAAGAGGAGTAACAGATTAAAAAGAGGAGTGACAGATTAAAAAGAGGAGTAACAGATTAGAAGGAGTAACAGATTAAAAAGAGGAGTGACAGATTAAAAAGAGGAGTAACAGATTAAAAAGAGGAGTAACAGATTAGAAGGAGTAACAGATTAAAAAGAGGAGTGACAGATTAAAAAGAGGAGTAACAGATTAAAAAGAGGAGTAACAGATTAGAAGGAGGAGTAACAGATTAGAAGGAGGAGTAACAGATTAGAAGGAGGAGTGACAGATTAAAAAGAGGAGTAACAGATTAAAAAGAGGAGTAACAGATTAGAAGGAGGAGTAACAGATTAGAAGGAGGAGTGACAGATTAGAAGGAGGAGTAACAGATTAAAAAGAGGAGTGAGAGATTAGAAGGAGGAGTAACAGATTAAAAAGAGGAGTAACAGATTAAAAAGAGGAGTAACAGATTAGAAGGAGGAGTAACAGATTAGAAGGAGGAGTAACAGATTAGAAGGAGGAGTGACAGATTAAAAAGAGGAGTAACAGATTAAAAAGAGGAGTAACAGATTAGAAGGAGGAGTAACAGATTAGAAGGAGGAGTGACAGATTAGAAGGAGGAGTAACAGATTAAAAAGAGGAGTGACAGATTAGAAGGAGGAGTAACAGATTAAAAAGAGGAGTAACAGATTAAAAAGAGGAGTAACAGATTAGAAGGAGGAGTGACAGATTAGAAGGAGGAGTAACAGATTAAAAAGAGGAGTGACAGATTAGAAGGAGGAGTAACAGATTAAAAAGAGGAGTAACAGATTAAAAAGAGGAGTAACAGATTAAAAAGAGGAATAACAAATTAGAAAGAGGAGTAACAGATTAAAAAGAGGAGTAACAGATTAAAAAGAGGAGTGACAGATTAAAAAGAGGAGTAACAGATTAGAAAGAGGAGTAACAGATTAAAAAGAGGAGTAACAGATTAAAAAGAGGAGTGACAGATTAGAAGGAGGAGTAACAGATTAGAAGGAGGAGTGACAGATTAGAAAGAGGAGTGACAGATTAGAAAGAGGAGTAATAGATTAAAAAGAGGAGTAACAGATTAAAAAGAGGAGTGACAGATTAGAAAGAGGAGTAACAGATTAGAAAGAGGAGTAACAGATTAGAAGGAGGAGTAACAGATTAAAAAGAGGAATGACAGATTAGAAGGAGGAGTAACAGATTAGAAGGAGGAGTGACAGATTAGAAGGAGGAGTGACAGATTAGAAGGAGGAGTAACAGATTAAAAACAGGAGTGACAGATTAGAAAGAGGAGTAACAGATTAGAAAGAGGAGTGACAGATTAAAAAGAGGAGTAACAGATTAGAAAGAGGAGTAACAGATTAAAAAGAGGAGTAACAGATTAGAAAGAGGAGTAACAGATTAAAAAGAGGAATGACAGATTAGAAGGAGGAGTAACAGATTAGAAGGAGGAGTGACAGATTAGAAGGAGGAGGGACAGATTAGAAGGAGGAGTAACAGATTAGAAGGAGGAGGGACAGATTAGAAGGAGGAGGGACAGATTAGAAGGAGGAGTAACAGATTAAAAAGAGGAGTAACAGATTAAAAAGAGGAATGACATATTAGAAGGAGGAGTAACAGATTAGAAGGAGGAGGGACAGATTAGAAGGAGGAGGGACAGATTAGAAGGAGGAGTAACAGATTAAAAAGAGGAGTAACAGATTAGAAGGAGGAGTGACAGATTAGAAGGAGGAGTGACAGATTAGAAGGAGGAGTAACAGATTAGAAGGAGGAGTGACAGATTAGAAGGAGGAGTAACAGATTAGAAGGAGGAGTAACAGATTAAAAAGAGGAGTAACAGATTAGAAGGAGGAGTAACAGATTAGAAGGAGGAGTAACAGATTAGAAGGAGGAGTGACAGATTAAAAAGAGGAGTAACAGATTAAAAAGAGGAGTAACAGATTAGAAGGAGGAGTAACAGATTAGAAGGAGGAGTGACAGATTAGAAGGAGGAGTAACAGATTAAAAAGAGGAGTGAGAGATTAGAAGGAGGAGTAACAGATTAAAAAGAGGAGTAACAGATTAAAAAGAGGAGTAACAGATTAGAAGGAGGAGTAACAGATTAGAAGGAGGAGTAACAGATTAGAAGGAGGAGTAACAGATTAAAAAGAGGAGTGACAGATTAGAAGGAGGAGTAACAGATTAAAAAGAGGAGTAACAGATTAAAAAGAGGAGTAACAGATTAAAAAGAGGAATAACAGATTAGAAAGAGGAGTAACAGATTAAAAAGAGGAGTAACAGATTAAAAAGAGGAGTGACAGATTAAAAAGAGGAGTAACAGATTAGAAAGAGGAGTAACAGATTAAAAAGAGGAGTAACAGATTAAAAAGAGGAGTGACAGATTAGAAGGAGGAGTAACAGATTAGAAGGAGGAGTGACAGATTAGAAAGAGGAGTGACAGATTAGAAAGAGGAGTAATAGATTAAAAAGAGGAGTAACAGATTAAAAAGAGGAGTGACAGATTAGAAAGAGGAGTAACAGATTAGAAAGAGGAGTAACAGATTAGAAGGAGGAGTAACAGATTAAAAAGAGGAATGACAGATTAGAAGGAGGAGTAACAGATTAGAAGGAGGAGTGACAGATTAGAAGGAGGAGGGACAGATTAGAAGGAGGAGGGACAGATTAGAAGGAGGAGTGACAGATTAGAAGGAGGAGTAACAGATTAAAAACAGGAGTGACAGATTAGAAAGAGGAGTAACAGATTAGAAAGAGGAGTGACAGATTAAAAAGAGGAGTAACAGATTAGAAAGAGGAGTAACAGATTAAAAAGAGGAGTAACAGATTAGAAAGAGGAGTAACAGATTAAAAAGAGGAATGACAGATTAGAAGGAGGAGTAACAGATTAGAAGGAGGAGTAACAGATTAGAAGGAGGAGGGACAGATTAGAAGGAGGAGTAACAGATTAAAAAGAGGAGTAACAGATTAAAAAGAGGAATGACAGATTAGAAGGAGGAGTAACAGATTAGAAGGAGGAGGGACAGATTAGAAGGAGGAGGGACAGATAAGAAGGAGGAGTAACAGATTAAAAAGAGGAGTAACAGATTAGAAGGAGGAGTGACAGATTAGAAGGAGGAGTGACAGATTAGAAGGAGGAGTAACAGATTAGAAGGAGGAGTGACAGATTAGAAGGAGGAGTAACAGATTAGAAGGAGGAGTAACAGATTAAAAAGAGGAGTAACAGATTAGAAGGAGGAGTGACAGATTAGAAGGAGGAGTAACAGATTAAAAAGAGGAGTAACAGATTAGAAGGAGGAGTGACAGATTAGAAGGAGGAGTGACAGATTAGAAGGAGGAGTAACAGATTAGAAGGAGGAGTGACAGATTAGAAGGAGGAGTGACAGATTAGAAGGAGGAGTAACATTAAAAAGAGGAGTGACAGATTAGAAGGAGGAGTAACAGATTAGAAGGAGGAGTGACAGATTAGAAGGAGGAGTGACAGATTAGAAGGAGGAGTGACAGATTAGAAAGAGGAGTAACAGATTAGAAGGAGGAGTAACAGATTAGAAGGAGGAGTGACATATTAGAAGGAGGAGTAACAGATTAAAAAGAGGAGTGACAGATTAGAAGGAGGAGTAACAGATTAGAAGGAGGAGTGACAGATTAGAAGGAGGAGTGACAGATTAGAAGGAGGAGTCATCTTTACGCTCCAGGCTTCGGATCCTCGGCGTCGGGGTCGCGGCTCGGTTGTCGGGTGAAACGAGATTTAAACTCGACGGCCAATCCGGTTTCAACACTCCTCTGGACGGGAAGTCTCACCACCTTCTTCTTCTTCTCCTCCTCTGGAAGGACGGAGGGAGGCAGACAGAGAGAAGAACTGTCACTGGTTGTTACTGGTTGTTACTGGTTGTTACTGGTTATTTATTGGCAAGACTGGGACTGACCCTCGGGGTTGAGCTGGGAGGCGCTCTGGCTCTTCTTTCCCAGTCCAACCATTCCCATCATCCGAGCTCCGAAACTCGAGCGTCGTTTCTTGTCGTCATCGTCGTCATCGTTCCGTCCCAACGAGCAGATCTCACCGCCAACACTCGAAGACTTCTGGAGCGGAGCTCCGGGCGCCGCCGCTGCCCTGCAGGAGGAGAGACACGTCCACACCTGTCTGTCACCTGAGGGGGCGGGACTTACACACAAACACCTGTCAGTCACCTGGAGGAGGGGGTGGGGCTTAGACTGGTCAATCACCTGGAGGAGGGGGTGGGGCTTATACACAAACACCTGTCAGTGACCTGGAGGAGGTGACTGACAGTAACTACTGTAAGTATGACGACCTGCTCTCTGACTCCAGTCAGAGCATTTCATTGGTCGGTCTCTTACTTTGCAGGCTCAGACTCCTCTTCCTCTCCTTCCTCCACTGATTCACTCTTCTGCAGCATGGCTCCGCCCTCAACCGCCAACGCTACTTCCTGTGTTCCCTCTGACCCCGCCCCCAACTCCACCGATTGGCCCTCCAGAGCCTCTGCCCGACTGTGTCAGCCAATAAGAGGAGAGCACAGCAGCATGCAGACAGAATGAAGAGTAACTAATGCTAACATGCTAATACAATAGCATGCTAATGTAAACATGAAGCGATGACATAAACAAACATTTGTTGAAGCTCAGAGAATCTGTGACAGTAACTATGACGATGATGATGATGATGATCTCAAACGACTAAACACACTTGTTATGTTTCGTTCAGAGAGGTTGTCATGGAAACAAGCTTCTCACCTGATTCTGCGGACAGATCGGGTGTCAGAGGCGTTGGACATGGCCGACATGTCGCTGATGTCACTGTCTGAGGATTTAAATGACAGGCTGTCCTTCATCTGGAGACACAGAGGACAGGTGAGACCAGGTGTATGACATCACATATGACATCACTTATGACATCATGTATGACATAAATGTCAACTCTGCTCACCTTTGATGGATCCTTCATCACACCTGTGGAGACAGAGAGGGAGGGGTTAGTTTATCACAACACAGTGATGTCACAGGTTTCAGTGAATATAGTCGATGATGTCATAGTTTAGGCACCCAATACAGTGATGTCACTGCGATGGGTGGTGATGTCATAACTGAATCCTGTTCAGCTGCTGCTCACATCCAGAGGAAAAGTTTTTATATGAAGTGTTCTTCAGTATCAGTTGTCTGTACATCACTGCAGACAGGAGCTGCTGGCTGATTCATGTTATATTTCCTGTTTACATCCCCGAAAACATTATGGGAACTGTAGTTCTAAAATAAAAGAATAATTTCTCCACATATAGAAGAAAAAAGTGTGAGAAGCTTTTGCTCTGAAGGATTCACGCTGACAAAACTAAAGTTATTTTTCATTTCATCCCGAGCAGGAAGCTCCGGGTCTGAAGAGTGAAGCCGATGAGGAAGTGACTTAAACCTGCGTTCTGTCTAACGGCCAGCAGGGGGCGACGCCACTGGCTGCTACAACAAGTCTGATGCAGCGTGTGCTTCATAACGGCCAGCAGGGGGCGACGCCACTGGCTGCTACAACAAGTCTGATGCAGCGTGTGCTTCATAACGGCCAGCAGGGGGCGACGCCACTGGCTGCTACAACAAGTCTGATGCAGCGTGTGCTTCATAACGGCCAGCAGGGGGCGACGCCACTGGCTGCTACAACAAGTCTGATGCAGCGTGTGCTTCATAACGGCCAGCAGGGGGCGACGCCACTGGCTGCTACAACAAGTCTGATGCTTCATGCTTTATTTCTTTCAGTCTATGTTTCATCCTTACATGATCTTTGTACAGTTTGACTTTTTACTAAATTAGTTTTTACTTTTTACTTTTGTCATGTTCTTCTTTGTAACTATGTTAATAAAAGTGAAATAAAGTTATTATATTATTATTATTATGTGTTGATGTATATTCAGTGTATAAAGCCAGCATTGGTACAGTAATTGATGATGGATGGATCTACGAACATCACTCACACTGGGAGAAGAAAACCTAATCTAACTTCCTCTAATGGTCATGTGACTTCATGTTCTACAGGGGGAGGAGCTACCTGTCTGCAGGTGGGTGTGGCTAACAGGTGGTACCATACCATTGGCTGTTTTCTTCTGCTGGTCCTCCCATGTGACCTCTGCGTCATGGCACAGAGAGAGAGATGATCAGGTGATCCTTCTGAATTTGTGACCTCACATATCAAACCAATCATATTGCAGCATTAAACTGAGTCACCTGAGAGCACCTGAACAACAGCTAATCAGTTTACAGGATCACCTGAACACATCATCAGACCCTGATGCACCTGAGACTTTGACTTACCTTTTCTGGTCCCTCCAGGTGTCGCTGAGCGTCTCTCTGGCTCTGACAGGTGTGAAGTGATGACATCAGCATGATGTAACACATGAATGAATGAATGAATGATGAGAATCTCTGGTCTACACTGACTTGTTTCAGAATCAGAATCAGAAATACTTCATTAATCCCTGAGGGGAAACTGGGCATAGACACATCAAACCTGTGATGTACACACCTGGAGTCTCCGGGGGCGGGTCTGGTGAGGGGGCGGGGCTTGGTGCAGGGGACAGGGCCAGTTCAGGAGGTGGCTGAGGCTGGACTACAGGAGCTGGGGGCGGGGCTTGGGCAGGTTCAGGCGCTTCGGGTGGGGCTTTGGCTGGTTCAGGATCTGGGGGTGGAGCTTGGGCAGGGGGAGGGATTTGGGAAGGTGCAGGAGGTGGGGGAGGGATCTGGGAAGGTGCAGGAGCTGGGGGAGGGACTTGGGAAGGTGAAGGAGCTGGGGGAGGGACTTGGGCAGGTGCGGGAGCTGGGGGAGGGACTTGAGAAGGTGCAGGAGCTGGGGGAGGAACTTGAGCAGGTGCAGGAGCTGGGGGAGGGACTTGGGCAGGTGCAGGAGCTGGGGGAGGGACTTGGGCAGGAACTGGGGGCGGGACTTGGGCAGGTGCAGGAGGTGGGTGGGGTTGGGCAGGTCCAGAGGGAGGCGGGGCTTGGATTCGTATAAGAGGAGGCTGTTGATGATTGACAGGAGGAGGGACCTGTTTGAGGACATGGGGTGGGGCCTGTAGAGTGGGAGGGGCTATGGTTGCAGTTGACGCTTCAGTGGTTGGTGTGACCAAAACTGATGGACAGAAGAAGATTTTGGAAAAAGACAAAAATGAAATTATGATCAGACAGATGAATGAAAACAGATGAAATGAGGTGATGATATGACCTGAACAGCTAACCAATCAGACGGCTAGTTTTTTACTTCTACTGTTTGTTGTGACTCTCAGGAATTCAAGGAAATACTGAGGACACATAAAAACTGAAAAGAGCAACAAGGTGAGCAGAAACCTGAACCCGAAGCAAACAAGGTGACCTGATGAAATACACCTGTCTTCTAAAATAGGTGAAGTCAGCTGATTTGATTGGTTTAGCAGACAGCCAATGACTGAGGTCTGCAGTTGATACCCCTGACTGGTAACACACCTGACTGTAAAGACACCTGACTGGTGGTGTGTCACAGACAGGTGTGTAGCAGACAGGTGTGTAGCAGACAGGTGTGTCGCAGACAGGTGTGTAGCAGACAGGTGTGTCGCAGACAGGTGTGTAGTAGACAGGTGTGTCACAGACAGGTGTGTCACAGACAGGTGTGTCGCAGACAGGTGTGTCGCAGACAGGTGTGTAGCAGACAGGTGTGTCGCAGACAGGTGTGTAGCAGACAGGTGTGTCGCAGACAGGTGTGTCGCAGACAGGTGTGTAGCAGACAGGTGTGTCACAGACAGGTGTGTAACAGACAGGTGTGTAGCAGACAGGTGTGTAGCAGACAGGTGTGTCACAGACAGGTGTATAGCAGACAGGTGTGTCACAGACAGGTGTGTCACAGACAGGTGTGTAGTAGACAGGTGTGTAGTAGACAGGTGTGTCACAGACAGGTGTGTCACAGACAGGTGTGTAGCAGACAGGTGTGTAGCAGACAGGTGTGTCACAGAAAGGTGTGTAGCAGACATGTGTGTCACAGAAAGGTGTGTAGCAGACAGGTGTGTCACAGACAGGTGTGTCACAGACAGGTGTGTCACAGACAGGTGTGTAGCAGACATGTGTGTAGCAGACAGGTGTGTCACAGACAGGTGTGTAGTAGACAGGTGTGTCACAGACAGGTGTGTCACAGACAGGTGTGTCACAGAAAGGTGTGTAGCAGACAGGTGTGTAGCAGACAGGTGTGTAGTAGACAGGTGTGTAGTAGACAGGTGTGTCACAGACAGGTGTGTAGCAGACAGGTGTGTAGTAGACAGGTGTGTAGTAGACAGGTGTGTCACAGACAGGTGTGTCACAGACAGGTGTGTCACAGACAGGTGTGTAGTAGACAGGTGTGTAGCAGACAGGTGTGTAGCAGACAGGTGTGTTGCAGACAGGTGTGTCACAGACAGGTGTGTAGTAGACAGGTGTGTAGCAGACAGGTGTGTAGTAGACAGGTGTGTCACAGACAGGTGTGTCACAGACAGGTGTGTAGTAGACAGGTGTGTCACAGACAGGTGTGTCACAGACAGGTGTGTCACAGACAGGTGTGTAGTAGACAGGTGTGTAGCAGACAGGTGTGTCACAGACAGGTGTGTCACAGACAGGTGTGTAGTAGACAGGTGTGTCACAGACAGGTGTGTAGTAGACAGGTGTGTCACAGACAGGTGTGTCACAGACAGGTGTGTAGTAGACAGGTGTGTAGCAGACAGGTGTGTAGTAGACAGGTGTGTCACAGACAGGTGTGTAGCAGACAGGTGTGTTGCAGACAGGTGTGTAGTAGACAGGTGTGTCACAGACAGGTGTGTAGTAGACAGGTGTGTCACAGACAGGTGTGTAGTAGACAGGTGTGTCACAGACAGGTGTGTAGTAGACAGGTGTGTCACAGACAGGTGTGTAGCAGACAGGTGTGTTGCAGACAGGTGTGTCACAGACAGGTGTGTAGCGGACAGACGTACTTCTGTCTGGAGCTCCTTTGGGCGGGACGATGGGCAGCTGGCGTCCTCGGCGGCTGCAGATCGGCGTTCCTGTTGGACTCGTCGTGGTGGATCCGCCTCGAGGGTTCATCCTGTCAGACAGACACCAGAGTCAAACTACCAACCTGACAGGTGCTCCAAGGTCAGAGGTCAGGGGTTAGAGGTCAAAGGCCAAAGGTCGGAGGGGTCGTGCTGATTAGAAATGTTAGATTATGCTCTAGGCTATGTTACCTAACAAACAAGCTAAAGGCTAAAAGGCACCACTGATCAATCAATCAATACATGCAGTGCTCACTGGTCTCCATGGTTACAGGCACAGAGAAACAAAACAGGAAGCTGTGAATTGCTTCAAACAAAAACATGATCACCAGTCTTCCACCAATCAAAGCTCAGCTGTCTCCATGGAAATGATAGGTGATGATGACAACATGCTGTAAACAAACAGAAACCATGTGACTGAGAACCAAAGAGGGTCAGCAGTGTGATGTCATCATGAGGCAATCAGAACGCAGAGGAGGCGGAGTTAAATGAAAGGGTCTGTGGGTGTGGCCACAGCAGGCTGTGGGTCACCTGGTGGGGGCAGGTGACGGGGGGGCGGAGCGTCTGGCCCTCAGGTGGGCGGAGTCACCGCGGTCGATGGAGTGTGAGCGTGTGCAGACAGGTCGGTCCACCATTGCCCGCTGGTCAGCTGACCGGGAGCGGCTGTAGTAATCCTGCCGGTCCATCCCCCGACTGTACCTGCATATCACCATGACAACCATTACGCACCGTCACAACAACAACCTCTGCACCTGCGGGAGGGGTTAATGTGTGTGTCGCGTCACCGTGACGACCGGGCTGCTGTCAGCCGGTTGTACCTGCGGAGAATGTAAGGCACTGACGGCTGGACGGTAGACACCACAGAAGAAGAAAACTGAAAGAAAACCTGCTGGAAGTTAAACACGTTTCCCATGAGGCCTCAGTGAGGATGCAGCAAAGGATGGTGGGAGAGAAATGGGGGATGTTCTGTGGCCTTTCTCAACCTGTGTTCTTTTGCTCCTGGTTCTGTGTCCTCAGGAGTCTGAACTCTGTGTTGAGAAACACCTTGAGATGGAAAAGTGTCTGATGGTTCAATAATAACAATGATGATGATAATAATAATAATAATAATAATAATAATAATAATAATAATAATAATAATAATAATAATAATAATAATAACAATGTTACTAAAGACAGAAATAAAAAATAAATAATGAGGTGGTTGGTATGAAACTCGCATATGTATGGGGGGCGGGGCTACGGTGTGAGTGGGTGGAGCTACTATGACTGTCTGAGTCTGGAAACAAAAACAAGGAACCATACGACACTTTAGATCTCTGTGACACTCAGAACTATAACTGTCTGTCTGTCTGTTTACCTCAGCAGCTCCTCATCGAAGGCGTCGGGTTCAAAGGGGAAGTCTGGGATGAAGTCCTGGCTGAAGAACAGAAAGACGTCAGGACCTTTGAGTCCAAACCGGCTGCTACCTGCAGGTGACGCACCTGAACTCTGACACATGAGCCTCAAAGGCTGCACTCTGACCAAATCCGGCAATCCGGCACTATGGCGTCCTATTGTATCAGTTAGGGTTATTATTAATATTCTGCCCTAAAAGTATCTGGGGCTCAGAAACTGTAACAGCTACAGTTGGATGGAAATCTCACTCACTACTCGGCAAAAAAAAATGATACCAATGAGCCAGACGGTGGCAAACTTTACATTTTGGCCTGATACTTTTGAACTGTAAGTCTCAGAAACAAATTTCCCGGATTCTGTGGGCCCAGGCAAGTCTATCCATATAAGCCACGCCCATCGGCACCTGGATAGATTTTCTGCCATTTTGAATTTTGTCTAGATCTGTTTTTTTCGCTACTCCCAAATTTTAAGCAATTAGTGTCAAATTTGGCACACAGCATATCTCAGCCAAGCCAGAAAGAGTATCTTTTCAGAAATAAAAGCAGACAAAAAATAGAATTCAAATTGGTCATATGTTGAATCCGCAGTGATATTCAGGTTCTTGTTGTAATTTGTACTGTATGCTCAACATTTACTATTTCACCAGACAATTATGAGCAAGGAGGCACAGGGTTTTCACAGGTAGGCACTTCTTTTTACATGATCATAGATTGGGTGTTTTTTTTTTTTTGGTATTGTAAATGAATCGGTCAGATAAATGGTTGGATCAATATGAGGGAATAACATGATAATAACTAATCCAACACTGCAAAACCCTCATTACAAGAGAAGCTACAAACACAAATTGAACAATGAATATGTTAGAGTTCAGAACTCAAACCGCAGTCCCAACATGCCACAGAATAAAAACAGCTGCTTCTCCTACACAAGGTGGAGTCTTCTGGGCTTTGAGTTGGTTCATTATGTCATTGTAATCCAAAGTGTAAATTAGTTCTTGTTTTTTAAAAAGCTAGATAGGTGATAGATGATTAGAGAGACTGATTAGTTTCCAACTTTCATCTAGCTGCTAGCTACATGAAACCACCTTCTGACAGTGTAACGTCAGTCACGTACAGTAAGAGAGGAAGTTTTCATGAATCTGACAGGGCGGGCAAGCTGTCAATCTGAATTTTGGGGGGGCACAAAAGCCCAATTGGACAGGCATTGCTGCCCAATGCCCCCATGTGCCTCCGGCTATGAATACATCTGAGACCAGCAGAATGAAGTGTGATTTTTTTTCTGAATTTTATCACCAACATTTTGACTGCTGTAAGTGTTTTAAGTTTAAACAGAAACAAATATCCCAGTTTTGCACATGTGAAGTCATTGCTTCAAGTTGTGAGAAGGTGTGTGGAAACCACATCTGCTCAGTGGTGCAGTCAGTAAGTCACCTTCCCTGATACACAAAGGTCCAGGGTTTGAATCCCCAGGTGGCCAAGTCCTTCTTTACAACCATGTAGCAAGTCACGCATTTGGTATGTTTTCAAGTGCTCACTGAGGTCAAAGTTTGTGCAGCAAAAACTGTAAAATCAAAAGTCATCAACATTGGCAGGTTGGCTGTAAATTGCAGCCACTACTCATCACCTCAAGGTGACGCTGTAATAATCAAATTTATGTTTTTGCAATGATCTCAACAACAGCTTGGTCTGGAGTCAAAATTCTTTAATCATTTTAATCTCTCAACATTATCTGCATCAGGTCTTCTGATCTAAAAATGTCAAATTTTGCAATTTTTTCCTCAATTTTCTCAAAGTCCTATTTTTGACCTCTCGTCAAGAACTGCTGGGCCAAGTGTCCCAAAACTTAGTCAGGATCATCTACAGACTTCACTGTTCTTAAGTTGTTGAAGAAATTCTGATACCGTTTTAATTATACAAGCCAATCAATTTTTATCAAAATAGCAATAAATGTAGTCATGTGACACACGTCTTCACTGAAGGTCGTAAATTCCATCAAATGTTTCTGAAAGTAGATTTACATATCTCAGCAGAGCATCAGCATATAGTGATGACTGAGATGAATTATTTTCAGAAAATCAAGAGTTTTGCTTCTTGTCAACTGAATAAGAAACAAGCATCCAAATACTCACAATCTGCTTGGACCTGATCTTCGTTGCTTGTGTCTTTACTTGCATTTATGGATTAATGAGGAGCCAAAGCTCCGTGCAGCGGTTTGTAAAACTCACAGACAGGATTTTACAACTCTGGTAAGTTTCACAGCAGCAAGTGTTTTATCGTTCATTGCAATGATCACGAGGTAAACAGTCAAATGTGTCTTTCACGTTACAAAGTAATCCAACAGGAATGCACGCTTGCATGTATGTGATTGGCCGATGCAGCATGACGTCGTGTTGCGTTTCAGCAAAAGTTGAGTTGAATTGTGTTTTTTTGCTGAGCCCTATGCGGTCCCCCCTCCAGCAGCATAAAAACACCGACCCATTCAAATGAACAGGAGGGCTGCGTTTCTCACGTACTGCCGGATTTGGTCAGTAAGAAGTGTTCATGTTGTATGAGACTACATTACCCATCAGCCCCGGGCCTCACCTGTAGTCCTCACAGCTCCCGTTCATCATGTGGTTTGGCCACGTAGAGTTCGGAACGTTAAAGTATCTTACAGAGAAACGAGTACACACCAAGGTCAGGTATTACTACCATTGCAGTACTGCAAGTACTGACACTGTTTGTACTGCTACTGCAAGCACTGCTACTTCTGCTACTGCGACTGGTAGCACTACTACTGCTAGTACTTCTACTAGTATTACTACTACTGCTGGTAGTACCTGTCGTGGGAATCGAGAGAGTTGGCAACAGACATTCTCCTCAAAGACCTCCTGAACACAGAGACACACAGTCAGACCAGTACTACGAGCGCTGCAACCATTACAGCCAGTACTACGAGCGCTGCAACCATTACAGCCAGTACTACGAGCGCTGCAACCATTACAGCCAGTACTACGAGCGCTGCAACCATTACAGCCAGTACTACGAGCGCTGCAACCATTACAGCCAGTACTACGAGCGCTGCAACCATTACAGCCAGTACTACGAGCGCTGCAACCATTACAGCCAGTACTACGAGCGCTGCAACCATTACAGCCAGTACTACGAGCGCTGCAACCATTACAGCCAGTACTACGAGCGCTGCAACCATTACAGCCAGTACTACGAGCGCTACAACCATTACAGCCAGTACTACGAGCGCTGCAACCATTACAGCCAGTACTACGAGCGCTACAACCATTACAGCCATTACTACAAGCACTGCAACCATTACAGCCAGTACTACAAGCACTGCAACCATTACAGCCAGTACTACGAGCACTGCAACCATTACAGCCAGTACTACGAGCGCTGCAACCATTACAGCCAGTACTACGAGCGCTGCAACCATTACAGCCAGTACTACAAGCACTACAAACAGTACCACAACCACTACTAGAGCCAGTCCGGACCTGGGTTCCTGGTTCAGACGGGGTCAGCTTGTTTTACTGGTCGAGCAGTATCAGAGCCTGAGAGTTTACCTGACAGGACAGGTGTGTCTGATGGATCTGCTGTTATTGATCACTTATGGATTGACTCTTCTCTTGATACTGTAACTTAGACTGTGTTGTCAGGTGACCCAGACTGTGAGCCGATTGGCTCAGGTGTTGTCAGGTGACCCAGGTCAGATGCAGTGTGTTGCCATGGTTACCTTTCCAGGCTGCTGTATTGGCCCGCATCAGAGAATGCTCGGCTCAGTTTGGATCCTCGGAGCAGTCGCACGGCGTCCTCCCGGTATAACGGATACAGAGCGTTACCGCTGGCAACCAGGTCAGGGGGTTAAAGGTCAGAGGTCGGGGGGTGACAGATGAAGAGGAAGATGAAGTGATGGCAGGTATTTTTCAGTTTTTCTGACTTCATTTTTGTGTGTTTGTGTGAGAGTGAGCGCTCTCTTACTGCAGAGATCTTCTGACAGGAGAACCCGGTTCTGACAGCAGAACCTGGTTCTGACATGAGCGAGCTCAGTAGCGGCTTCTTACCTTTGAGGAGGCGGTTGGCTCGGTGACCGTGACCTCATGCGGATTACGTCGGTTCGAGGGCCATGATTGGACGACATCACCTGCTCTGGCACAGAGAGGGTGGAGCTGTGGAAGTCCCGTCCGTTCAGCCTGTAATCTGAGGAGAAGAAGAAGAGATGAACTCTGTGACTCTGTGCTGACAGGTGACCAACCAGCTGCAGTGCATCATGGGACATGGAGTTCACCTGAGATCACCCCGATGCCGTCCTCACAGTCGTAATCTGAAAACTCACTGTCACTGATCCTCTGAGACCCTGCAGAGAGAGAGAGACAGTCTTCACACTGACAAAGTCCTCCAACTCCTCTGTCATGACCACGCTGACATCATCATCCACACAGGAACTAATGACCTACGCCCTAAGGGAGAGAGGGTGTCAGAGGCCGTCATCAAGGTGGCTCAGAAAGCACACAGGGAGTTTCCTAGAGCTAACATCGCCATCTCCACACTGCTGCCATGAACTGACTTCCCCTGGAACCTGATCCACAACATAAACGGGGAGATCACTTCAGAGTGAGCAACACTAAACAATGTCAACATCACCCCACTCTGACATATGAACACCTGTATGACCACGTCCACCTGGACCAGGATCATGTCTGGATGTTTGCTGAGGAAATGAGGACAATGGCCAACAGAGAGGCTTCAGACCCCCCACACACCACAGAATCATCTGTGAACCATCATCACTACTGACCACGTTTACACTCTAATGAATCATCACTACTGACCACGTTTACACTTAATGAATCATCACTACTGACCACGTTTACACTCTAATGAATCATCACTACTGACCACGTTTACACTTAATGAATCATCACTACTGACCACGTTTACACTCTAATGAATCATCACTACTGACCACGTTTACACTTAATGAATCATCACTACTGACCACGTTTACACTTAATGAATCGTCACTACTGACCACGTTTACACTTAATGAATCATCACTACTGACCACGTTTACACTCTAATGAATCATCACTACTGACCACGTTTACACTCTAATGAATCATCACTACTGACCACGTTTACACTTAATGAATCATCACTACTGACCACGTTTACACTCTAATGAATCATCACTACTGACCACGTTTACACTTAATGAATCATCACTACTGACCACGTTTACACTTAATGAATCATCACTACTGACCACGTTTATACTCTAATGAATCATCACTACTGACCACGTTTACACTTAATGAATCATCACTACTGACCATGTTTACACTCCAATGAATCATCACTACTGACCATGTTTACACTCTAATGAATCATCACTACTGACCACGTTTACACTCTAATGAATCATCACTACTGACCACGTTTACACTCCAATGAATCATCACTACTGACCACGTTTACACTTAATGAATCATCACTACTGACCATGTTTACACTCCAATGAATCATCACTACTGACCATGTTTACACTCTAATGAATCATCACTACTGACCACGTTTACACTCTAATGAATCATCACTACTGACCACGTTTATACTCCAATGAATCATCACTACTGACCATGTTTACACTCTAATGAATCATCACTACTGACCACGTTTACACTCTAATGAATCATCACTACTGACCACGTTTACACTCTAATGAATCATCACTACTGACCACGTTTACACTCTAATGAATCATCACTACTGACCACGTTTACACTCTAATGAATCATCACTACTGACCACGTTTACACTCTAATGAATCATCACTACTGACCATGTTTACACTCTAATGAATCATCACTACTGACCACGTTTATACTCCAATGAATCATCACTACTGACCATGTTTACACTCTAATGAATCATCACTACTGACCACGTTTACACTCTAATGAATCATCACTACTGACCACGTTTACACTCTAATGAATCATCACTACTGACCACGTTTACACTCTAATGAATCATCACTACTGACCACGTTTACACTTAATGAATCATCACTACTGACCATGTTTACACTCCAATGAATCATCACTACTGACCACGTTTACACTCCAATGAATCATCACTACTGACCATGTTTACACTCTAATGAATCATCACTACTGACCACGTTTACACTCTAATGAATCATCACTACTGACCACGTTTACACTCTAATGAATCATCACTACTGACCACGTTTACACTTAATGAATCATCACTACTGACCACGTTTACACTCTAATGAATCATCACTACTGACCATGTTTACACTCTAATGAATCATCACTACTGACCATGTTTATACTTAATGATTCATCACTACTGACCACGTTTACACTCTAATGAATCATCACTACTGACCACGTTTACACTCTAATGAATCATCACTACTGACCACGTTTACACTTAATGAATCATCACTACTGACCACGTTTACACTTAATGAATCATCACTACTGACCATGTTTACACTCTAATGAATCATCACTACTGACCATGTTTGCACTCTAATGAATCATCACTACTGACCACGTTTACACTCTAATGAATCATCACTACTGACCATGTTTATACTCCAATGAATCATCACTACTGACCATGTTTACACTCTAATGAATCATCACTACTGACCACGTTTATACTCTAATGAATCATCACTACTGACCATGTTTACACTCTAATGAATCATCACTACTGACCACGTTTATACTCCAATGAATCATCACTACTGACCACGTTTATACTCTAATGAATCATCACTACTGACCACGTTTATACTCCAATGAATCATCACTACTGACCACGTTTATACTCCAATGAATCATCACTACTGACCACGTTTATACTCTAATGAATCATCACTACTGACCACGTTTATACTCCAATGAATCATCACTACTGACCACGTTTATACTCCAATGAATCATCACTACTGACCACGTTTATACTCCAATGAATCATCACTACTGACCACGTTTATACTCTAATGAATCATCACTACTGACCACGTTTATACTCCAATGAATCATCACTACTGACCACGTTTATACTCTAATGAATCATCACTACTGACCATGTTTACACTCTAATGAATCATCACTACTGACCATGTTTACACTCTAATGAATCATCACTACTGACCACGTTTACACTCTAATGAATCATCACTACTGACCACGTTTACACTCTAATGAATCATCACTACTGACCACGTTTACACTCTAATGAATCATCACTACTGACCACGTTTACACTCTAATGAATCATCACTACTGACCACGTTTACACTTAATGAATCATCACTACTGACCACGTTTACACTTAATGAATCATCACTACTGACCATGTTTACACTCTAATGAATCATCACTACTGACCATGTTTGCACTCTAATGAATCATCACTACTGACCACGTTTACACTCTAATGAATCATCACTACTGACCATGTTTATACTCCAATGAATCATCACTACTGACCATGTTTACACTCTAATGAATCATCACTACTGACCACGTTTATACTCTAATGAATCATCACTACTGACCATGTTTACACTCTAATGAATCATCACTACTGACCACGTTTATACTCCAATGAATCATCACTACTGACCACGTTTATACTCTAATGAATCATCACTACTGACCACGTTTATACTCCAATGAATCATCACTACTGACCACGTTTATACTCCAATGAATCATCACTACTGACCACGTTTATACTCTAATGAATCATCACTACTGACCACGTTTATACTCCAATGAATCATCACTACTGACCACGTTTATACTCCAATGAATCATCACTACTGACCACGTTTATACTCCAATGAATCATCACTACTGACCACGTTTATACTCTAATGAATCATCACTACTGACCACGTTTATACTCCAATGAATCATCACTACTGACCACGTTTATACTCTAATGAATCATCACTACTGACCATGTTTACACTCTAATGAATCATCACTACTGACCACGTTTACACTTAATGAATCATCACTACTGACCACGTTTACACTCTAATGAATCATCACTACTGACCACGTTTATACTCTAATGAATCATCACTACTGACCACGTTTACACTCTAATGAATCATCACTACTGACCACGTTTACACTCTAATGAATCATCACTACTGACCATGTTTATACTCCAATGAATCATCACTACTGACCATGTTTACACTCTAATGAATCATCACTACTGACCACGTTTATACTCTAATGAATCATCACTACTGACCACGTTTACACTCTAATGAATCATCACTACTGACCACGTTTACACTCTAATGAATCATCACTACTGACCATGTTTACACTCTAATGAATCATCACTACTGACCACGTTTACACTCTAATGAATCATCACTACTGACCACGTTTACACTCTAATGAATCATCACTACTGACCACGTTTACACTCTAATGAATCATCACTACTGACCACGTTTACACTCTAATGAATCATCACTACTGACCATGTTTACACTCTAATGAATCATCACTACTGACCATGTTTACACTCTAATGAATCATCACTACTGACCATGTTTACACTCTACATGCTCTAATTAATCATCACGTACAGAAAAAAAACAAGGTCAAATCTTTGCATGTTTCATTGATTCTAAAAAGGCTTTTGATTCTATTTGGAAAGAGGGATTTTATTATAAACTTTATATTATAAAGTTCTCCAAATCAGTGTACATATTTTTCCCATGATGCACCTGCACAGAGTCTCTGCAGTTAAACAGCCTCCAGTTTGTTCATGATGACATCATTTTGACATCATACATGTAAATAAAATTTGAATAAAATCACCTGTGAGCCTGTAAGCTTAGCATCACATGAGGAAAAGCCATAGGAGTTAGCGTTAGCTACGAGGGGTCAGCAGCCACACACACACACACAGTTT
Source organism: Thunnus thynnus (assembly GCF_963924715.1). Lineage (NCBI taxonomy): Eukaryota > Metazoa > Chordata > Actinopteri > Scombriformes > Scombridae > Thunnus > Thunnus thynnus. Next base: position 271,134 of record NC_089531.1, read on the forward strand.
TGTCTTTCTATACTTGAGGACCCTTTGACCAACATGTCCTCACAAAGATAGAAACACAGCTATTACCTGAGTTATAGTAAGGGCCTGTGTCTGGCAAAGCATCATGGGAAGAAAGTAAAACAAATAGAACAACAGAAGAAGAAGAAAAGAACAATTTTTTTTAAAAATGAAGAACTGAATCAGCAAACAAACAGACTGAGCTCCTGTGTGTCTGGACACTGACCAACAGTAGAAGTTACACCTGTGACAGCGTGAATAAAAACAGGAGGATGGGAACAGTTAATATGGAGTTTTTTGTTCAGAGTTCGGTGTGTGTGTCTCACTCTGCAGCCTCCGGTTGGCCTGTGTGTGTTCAGCCTGCATTCCTCTCCTCTGCAGGTAGGGGGAGGCGTTGGGCAACGGCAGCGAGGAAACGTCATGGAGCTGCAGTTTGTACCAGTGAGGCTGATCGTCCAGCAGAGCCGACTCCAACTCGATCAGAACCTGAAGAGAGAACACAGAAGTCAGACACATGCAGAAAAGTCTGTGCATGTTCCATCATGAGGAACCACAGAAACATCTCTGTTGATGTTCAGTTTCTTCCAAACAGAGATGAAGGTCGTCTGTTCTTCGGTCTTAAAACAGGAGTGTGAAACATGAACACAGCTTCAGTCTGGACGTGAAAGTCACTCAAACCAGCAGGAATTAGCTTCAGTGTTTCCTGATATCGTGGAGGCAGGTCGCTCTGTCTTTAGCGGCTTTGTTGGCACACAGCTCACAACAAAACATGAGCATTTAATGGAGATTTAAAACTTTATTTCAATTTCAATTTATTTTCATTATCGATTATTCTGCTGAATATTTGTTTGATAAATTGATTAATCATTTAGTCTATAAAATGTCAGAAAATCTTAAAAAATGCTGTCACAGTTTGCTGACACCCAAGGTGACGTCAACAACTTACTCGTTCTCCTAAAAAACACATGAAAACCGCAATATTTCAAAATAGAAAACACAGCAAATTTATGAAACAGAGAGGCTTAAACTACAGAATATTTTGGAGTTTTAGCTCAAAACAATCATTGCTGATTATTTTTTTGTCAATTAATTAATCAACTAAACGATTCAATGGAGATTTAAAACTAGTTGACTAAACAATTAATTAACTTTAAATGTTTCAGCTCCACATGATGCTTGGTGTCACTAGAAATGATGAGACCTGAACATTCATATTAATAAAAAGAATGACCACCCTCATCACCATGGTAACACTCTAGATTTAGTAAGAACAAAAGGGCTAAACATAGATAATGTTTCAGTATTTGAACTACCTATTTCTAATCATTGCTGTGTGTTTCTGATGCCAACGTTACCTCAACAAAGACTGAAGGCTGAAACAGTGTTCACTACTATGATGAGATCAGTTGAGCCACACAGCTGTGACTGCTCTTTAAATGACATGGTTAAATTTTAACAATACTTTGTCATCTGCTTTAAATACTGTTGCTCCACTAAAAGTTAAAAGAGGTGGACTGACAGAATCTCCTCATGGTTAAACAACAACAGTGTTAATGAGATCAAACCATGACTGTCTACCAAAGCAGTATGTCTGGCAACAAACGATGATTGTTTAAAGATTATTGCGGTTTGTTCTTTCTCTGTCTGCGTGTGTCTGTCTAGACATGGCGTCCTGTTTCTCCCATCCACTCATCCAGCTCCTGCAGTATATATGATCCGGCTCTACACTCCAGTCTTCACCAGATCGTTAATGTTGCCAACGTGGTACTAACGTTACAGCCAGGTTATAGTTCTGGTCGATATATTTCACGTGTTTGCCTGAACTCTGTCTGCCTGCCCCGCTCCACCGTTATTCTGGCTCAGCTCTCCAAATCTCCATCTCTACAACTTCTCATTAAAACTGCACTTGAACTATTGCAAGCCGTGTGTCTTTGGGTCCAAACTTAGCTTAAACCTTACACATATAGACTACTCTGTCCCTGCTGTCGCTGGCCTGCCGTGGCCTTAGTGATGCTAATGTGAGTAGTTATCTTTTAAACATATTTTCTTGTTATATGATCCATCTAATGTTTTAATCCTAGTTATGTAGCAAAAAGTTATGTGCATCGTTTTATATATATTCTGAGGAGCATTATCACTTGTCTTAATTATTTCACTTTGGCTCCGAAAAGGCATTCACTCTTATCATATGTCTGTAGTCTGTGTACTAGTGCCACCTACTGGGCTCTCAGCAGGCTAAGCATTACAGCAACATACCACAGTAACATTGTGTTAATATCCAATTAATTGTGATATTTATACACAGTTGGGTGTGTCTGAAAACCTTCAGCTATGTGTTTATTTTTTAGATGATGAGAATAAACTCATGTTTTAGCCTGTATAGACAGTGTGTGATTGTGCGTGCATCTTTTTTTTACAGTGAACAGCATTGTTGTTTCTTGCTGATTTGCCCTCACAGGGGTATGCACGTAATTCTTCTGTTACTAATAACCAGTGCTTATGGCTGTGAGAAGTTTGCATGTGTTGTTGTACCGTATTTGGAGAGGAACTATATCGCACTTCGTGTTGCTTTGTACAAGCCTTGTAAATGCTGTTGTTCCCGATGAAGAGGATATAAGCGTGAATGAGAAGTATTACCATGACAACGGCACTCGTTTATTCCTGTTTGTGAAAGCAAGTGACTGATTTCTCCATGTGATCATATGGAGATTTAATCTTCATGTGATCATCATCATATGGAGATATGATTTCCATACCGAGCTGACTGGCGCTCTCTGTAATATTTATCACGCACCGCCACTGACTTCCTGTCTATTCTTTGAAGGCTGCTGGAAGCTGACTGCAGCTTTTTGTCACTTCCTGCTGCTGCTGCCTGATCTCAGCACAGTTCATCTCTAATGAGAATAATTGTTTGGAACAAACGGAGCGTTCAGATCCACAGAGAAGTACTCTGTGTTCTGTGGGCTCAGCTGATCTTTGAATCTTTGTTCTTAAGAACAAACTGAGAGAACACCACTATCAAGTGTTCCTTGAAAGAGGACTTATTATGTTCATTTCCAGCTCTATATTTTCATTTTTGGACTCAACTAGAGCGGCTTTGCATGATTTCAGCTCCTTAATTATCTTTTACTGGCCGTTTATGCAGCTCCTCAGTTCAGCCTCTGTCTCTAACAGGCAGTCTTAGCTCCTGTCTCTTTAAGGCCCGCCTCCCGTTGAGCCCACTCTGTTCTAATTGGCCAGCTTCAGGATGCTGCCAAGGGGCAGCTGTATCAGAGTCGTGTTAAGCTACCGCCGATGCAAACACATTATTTCCTGATTTACTGCTTCAAATTAAAAGCTTTTAAATGACTAAATAACGGCAGATTTAATTGTGAAGTATTTAAAGGAAATGAAACATGTTCCTCACTAAATTAATGGAGCTTTGTTAGCAGCCCAAAAAAAAACGGTCGAAACAAGGTGGAGATATTTGGAGCAGTTTGTTGAGCGGATCAGTTATAAATAATGCAGGCAGGAAACAAGCAGAAACAGCCACAGTGATGATGATGATGACGAAGAGCTGACAACCAGCACTTATTTTTGGTTATTATTTTACTTTGCTGCTGTGTAATGGAGTCATGGCTCAGCGAGGAGCAGACAACCATATAAACAAATCCGTCACCAGCCGACGTCGACTCGCCTGAAAGTAGAAAAAACTGTTGGAAACGTTCAGAGCAGAGCTGCTGCTTCCTGCTCACAAGGATTACTGACATACATACATATATATATATATACATATATATATATATATATATATATGTATGATACCTCGTTATTTAACACGTCGACTACATTTAACATGAACATCCAACATGACTTTTGTTGTGATTTGGCGCTATATAAATAAAACTGAATTGAATTGAAAAATTGAATCCAACACTGTGACATCATATATATGACTGAAAATAAGGAAAAGCATCGTAGGTCTCCTTTAAAACAATTTAATCTAAAACATGTCAGGTTCTGTGTTCTCCAAGGGTTCTCCGAGTGCTCTGACCTCTCCCAGGAACTGGCTCTCCTCCTCACGGACCCGGGCCTGATCCCAGACCGTCAGCTCCAGCATCCGTTCTCTGAACTCCCGCAGATGGACCGGAGAGTAAATGAAGGTTTGGTTCCACCGAGGTTCCACAGACTTCTTCACCGTCTTCGTCCTTCGCTTACTCTTATCACTACGGGAGATGTTCTAATTAGTACCTAACATCACTCAGTTCATATAAAACTCAGGGTTCTGATTGGTTCTTTTACCTTCTGTCTGGCAGGAAGTAGATTTTGACATACGGGTTCCTTGGTCGGCCATCGTCTCGAACAGGAAGTTCTTTGGCTCCGAGAACCGTGACAATCAGCTGATGACCAACTTTGTCATACCACAGCTTCACCTGTAAAAATCAAGTTTAAAATCAAGCACAGAACCCTACACAGCTGTAGAACCCTGAAGAACAGCAGAGGAACCCCAGACTACAGGAGGAGAACCCTACAGAACAGAGATGGATTATAGAGCAGAGGAAACCTAGGGGGCACAGGAGAACCCAAAACAGGATGTAACAAATATAACAAAGTAGAACCTTAAACCACTAAAAACTCCAAAAACTAGCAGCTAAACAAACTGCAGAAACTACAAACAAAGATAGGGAGAACAGACAGACGTCTCACTCCTCTCGGTGTTCCGCTCTACAGTTACCTGAACTCTGGGAACCAGCGCACGCCTGTTCATAGTCTGAAACACACATCACCATGGACAGGGCCGTTAACTGACAGCTGATTGGCTGTGTGGTGTGCAATGCATGCTGGGTAAACTTACCGAGACCTGTCCGGACAGGACGCTGGGGCTCATGGGAGACGTGACAGAGATGGATGGACCGACTTTCTGGGACTCAAAGGAACTGGAACCTGAACACAGACCAATATCTTTTATTTTATTTTTACTTGACGTCGTTCTGTTGATGTCGTCTTAAACTCTTTCCAGCTTCCTGACTCCCCTGCATTTAATTAAATGTTTGTTTGTTTACGTATCAAATCTTCTGCAGCAGGTTTCCAAACTTTTAACCCTTTGAAACTATATAATGATCTCAGCTTGTAGCTTTTGACCAGTTTGATCCTTCTCAAGTGTTTAGATTTGTTTCAACTCTTTAAAGTGTAAAATTCACATTCAAACTGGTCTTCTGTCCCCTCCTGTCAATCATCTCATTATCTCATGACCTTGTACATTCATTATGTGACCTTGTGAGGGCCCGATCCTCAGGTTGCGAGCCTGTGTTTGTTGTAATAAACTCACTGGAGTCATGCTGGATGTGGGAGCTGTCTGCTGCTCTGGAAACTTCTCTGAGGAACAAAACACACAAACAACAATCAGGTCACTTCATGCTCTGACAGAACACAACCTATAGAACCTTGTAGCCTAGAGAACGTTCAGTAGAACTTCAGGCTGAGTAGAACAAACCTCAACTCCATCCACTGTTACACGCTACACAATGACAACTGGTAGTTTATACACTTTTGTACTCTTTAAAGAAAAACTGCTATGTATTTAACTTAATTTATGATTGTGGTTTTCATTATTATTATGCATTCGTTTAAATTGTTTTTTGTTCATTTGTTCACTTTCCCTCTAGGCCCCCCAAAAAATAAACATATATTTAAAAAAAACAAAAGACGACCTCTGCTGTTTGTCTTTCTAAGAATCAGATTTATTTTTATTTATACTCCCTCCAGGATCTTGCTGAGGTTTTTTGTGATTATTGAGGCCAAAAATGTTTGATGTTGCAGTGGCTTTTCTCAAAAAGCGTGATACAATTTACGATGTTTTATGTATCTTTTTGGAGGTAAAACTGCAGGAATTGGGAAAAATTGCAAGCAAAGGAAAATAATATGATTTTAAAAAAATCCGGGTGACCCGGGGATAAGAACGGTTCTATATGCAGGGTGACCCGGAGATAAGAACGGTTCTATATGCAGGGTGACCCGGAGATAAGAACGGTTCTATATGCAGGGTGACCCGGGGATAAGAACGGTTCTATATGCAGGGTGACCCGGAGATAAGAACGGTTCTATATGCAGGGTGACCCGGGGATAAGAACGGTTCTATATGCAGGGTGACCCGGGGATAAGAACGGTTCTATATGCAGGGTGACCCGGAGATAAGAACGGTTCTATATGAAGGGTGACCCGGAGATAAGAACGGTTCTATATGCAGGGTGACCCGGAGATAAGAACGGTTCTATATGCAGGGTGACCCGGAGATAAGAACGGTTCTATATGCAGGGTGACCCGGGGATAAGAACGGTTCTATATGCAGGGTGACCCGGGGATAAGAACGGTTCTATATGCAGGGTGACCCGGAGATAAGAACGGTTCTATATGAAGGGTGACCCGGAGATAAGAACGGTTCTATATGCAGGGTGACCCGGAGATAAGAACGGTTCTATATGAAGGGTGACCCGGGGATAAGAATGGTTCTATATGCAGGGTGACCCGGAGATAAGAACGGTTCTACATGCAGGGTGACCCGGGGATAAGAACGGTTCTATATGCAGGGTGACCCGGGGATAAGAACGGTTCTATATGCAGGGTGACCCGGGGATAAGAACGGTTCTATATGCAGGGTGACCCGGAGATAAGAACGGTTCTATATGAAGGGTGACCCGGAGATAAGAACGGTTCTATATGCAGGGTGACCCGGAGATAAGAACGGTTCTATATGCAGGGTGACCCAGAGATAAGAACGGTTCTATATGCAGGGTGACCCAGAGATAAGATCGGTTCTATATGCAGGGTGACCCGGGGATAAGATCGGTTCTATGTGAAGGGTGACCCGGAGATAAGAACGGTTCTATATGCAGGGTGACCCGGAGATAAGATCGGTTCTATATGCAGGGTGACCCAGAGATAAGATCGGTTCTATATGCAGGGTGACCCGGAGATAAGAACGGTTCTATATGCAGGGTGACCCGGAGATAAGAACGGTTCTATATGCAGGGTGACCCGGGGATAAGATCGGTTCTATGTGAAGGGTGACCCGGAGATAAGATCGGTTCTATATGCAGGGTGACCCGGAGATAAGAACGGTTCTATATGCAGGGTGACCCGGAGATAAGAACGGTTCTATATGCAGGGTGACCCGGAGATAAGAACGGTTCTATATGCAGGGTGACCCGGAGATAAGAACGGTTCTATATGCAGGGTGACCCGGAGATAAGATCGGTTCTATATGCAGGGTGACCCGGAGATAAGAACGGTTCTATATGCAGGGTGAGCCGGAGATAAGAACGGTTCTATATGCAGGGTGAGCCGGACACCCACAGACACATGTTCTGGTTCTGCATCTGTAGGATGTTTGGACAGATGTGTGTGAACCCTCTGACTCACCTGATTGGTCGACACACCACCAGCTCCACCTGCGGCTCCGGTTTGGACTCCAGGATGATGTTGTAAACCTCATTGAAGGAGGCTCCCTGAAGAACCCGACCGTTCCACTCCAGAACCTGATCACCTGAACCACAGAGATCAAGACTAAACAACATGTTCATCCAGGTGTTCAATCCTTTTAGGAACAACAGAGCCAAGACCTCAGGGTTCTACAGGATTCTACTTGGTTCTATGTCAGGAATATACTGTATTTCTACCACAGAAAAAACATGAAGCAGGGAATTCCTCAGTCTTTTGGTAATGTTTGTGTTACATAAACTTTAGCTGGAAGCAGAGTTAGCCTAGCTTAGCACAATGACTTGAAGCAGAGGGAAACTATTAGCCTAGCTTAGCACAATGACTAGAAGCAGAGGGAAACTCTTAGCCTAGCTTAGCACAATGACTAGAAGCAGAGGGAAACTATTAGCCTAGCTTAGCACAATGACTAGAAGCAGAGGGAAACTATTAGCCTAGCTTAGCACAATGACTAGAAGCAGAGGGAAACTATAAGCCTAGCTTAGCACAATGAATGACTTGAAGCAGAGGGAAACTATTAGCCTAGCTTAGTGCAATGACTAGAAGCAGAGGAAACTCTTAGCCTAGCTTAGCACAATGACTAGAAGCAGAGGGAAACTATTAGCCTAGCTTAGCGCAATGACTAGAAGCAGAGGAAACTCTTAGCCTAGCTTAGCACAATGACTTGAAGCAGAGGGAAACTATTAGCCTAGCTTAGCACAATGAATGACTTGAAGCAGAGGGAAACTATTAGCCTAGCTTAGCCTCTGAGATGTGTGTTTACCTGAGGCCTGTTCTATGAAGCTGGTTCAACATATCCAGGATATCCTTTGGTTATCTGGCTTCACTGAGTCTAACATTGTCTGTCCAGATAACCAGAACTATGAAGCTGTTATCAACCAGCTCAGTCAACTCTGGGTTTAACAGCTACGAGCGCGTTCATGTGAAAGAGTTAATAACGAGCGACTTCATCAGAACCATGAATGAAGTTCTTCATATGATATGAGATGAAACAGTGAAACCAAGAACCTGCAGATTCAACCAAATGAAATGTAAACGAGCCTGTAATCATACAACAAACACTAGAAATCATAAATAAATAAAATAAATGTAGGAATTATTCTATATGACTGAAGTATAGAGGGAGTATTTTCACTGTTTAGAAACCATCTGAATATGTCACATAACAAACTTAAAGTAACGTCAGACTGTTTCTGCTGCTGAAGCAAAGAGTGTAAAAGTAGTTAATGACTGATGAGTTATAATCATGGAGCCAAAATCATCCTCACTGTCAGCTTCACTCCGGGAGAAAATCAACGTAAACTATTAAAATGCAGCTGAAATCATCGTTATGTGTTTAGTGTCGTAAACGATCTCCGTTTGTTAGAAGCTCTGTTTTAAAACCAGAAACATGGAACAATAAAATGTTTCTACTGATCTACAAAAATATATATTGATCTTTTTTAAAAGTCACTTTATTGTAACTCAGGACTTTTGTCCATGTCGGGATCCTGTAGGAATGATGACTCTTTATTTCCAGTGATCTGATTGGTCAGGTTAACTGTTCAGCATCAGTTACCATGGTGATGAACCCCGGTAATAAGTAAACCACTGTCGTAGGACTGAAAACTCAGAGTTACACCTGAAGTTACTTTGCTAACCCCAAACCTGCTTCATAGTACAGACCTCTGAACTAAGGTGTGTGTTTACCTGCTGTCAGGTGTGTGTTTACCTGCTGTCAGGTGTGTGTTTACCTGGCCTCAGGTGTGTGTTTACCTGCTGTCAGGTGTGTGTTTACCTGCTGTCAGGTGTGTGTTTACCTGCTGTCAGGTGTGTGTTTACCTGGCCTCAGGTGTGTGTTTACCTGCTGTCAGGTGTGTGTTTACCTGCTGTCAGGTGTGTGTTTACCTGGCCTCAGGTGTGTGTTTACCTGCTGTCAGGTGTGTGTTTACCTGCTGTCAGGTGTGTGTTTACCTGGCCTCAGGTGTGTGTTTACCTGCTGTCAGGTGTGTGTTTACCTGCTGTCAGGTGTGTGTTTACCTGGCCTCAGGTGTGTGTTTACCTGCTGTCAGGTGTGTGTTTACCTGCTGTCAGGTGTGTGTTTACCTGGCATCAGGTGTGTGTTTACCTGCTGTCAGGTGTGTGTTTACCTGGCATCAGGTGTGTGTTTACCTGCTGTCAGGTGTGTGTTTACCTGCTGTCAGGTGTGTGTTTACCTGCTGTCAGGTGTGTATTTACCTGGCATCAGGTGTGTGTTTACCTGCTGTCAGGTGTGTGTTTACCTGGCCTCAGGTGTGTGTTTACCAGGGGTCCGTTTCACAAAGCAGGTTCAACAAACTCTGAGTCTAATCCTGAACTCTGAGTTGATCTACTCTGAGATAAGAAACTCTGAGTTTCCGGTTCCAGAACAGCTGATTTGAGTCAGTTTATTCAACTCGGAGTAGTTTCACCTGGAGTTAAGCGCGTGCACCACAACTATAAAAAGCCAGCATCAATGGAGCCCCGATTCAACGAGTCACCATGGCAACGGGGAACAGGAGGGCTGCGTTTTTCACCCCACCAGAATTAGAAATCTTAATGCGATAATACGGCGAGTTTGAACATGTTTTCAAAAAGAAGTGCAACACCGCTGCAGCTGCAAAAGAGAGGGAGACGGCGTGGGAGAACATCGCTGCTCGGGTCAATGCGTAAGTTTAAATGTAGTCCTTTGCAATCACAATAATATTACAGAGGAAAACTGCTTGATTGGTCGCCTATTAATTTATTTTATTTAGGTCCAATCCCGCGAGGGAGAAGCGCACTTGGCAGCAGTTTAGGATAAAATATAAAAACATTGTTCAAACAGGTGAGACCTCGGCATAATCTCATGGGGGAACCTCATTTTGATCATTTTTTACATTGTAAAGTAAATATTAAGTGGCTGTTTGACTGTGCAGTTGTTTTATCCCCAACATAATGCTGGTTTCACACACATAAATGTCTTCTCATCTACATCATGTTCTGTTAAATAATTAATCCTATTTAAATTAACACAGACTTCTACTCAGCCAACAGAAAGAAGGCAGATGTCCGTAAAACGGGTGGTGGTCCAGCACCGCCACCTCTAACGGAGGCAGAGGAGCTGGCCCTAAGCCAGAATTTAGGAAGGCCAGTGGCTGGCCCCGACACTGTACAAAAAACTTCCGTTTGCAAAGAAACGCAGCGCAACACACAATATCTGCTGGGATGTGAGAGCATGACTACGATTGGTAATGTTGCAAATGTAAGGACGGATTAGGTTTTGTATGTAGATGATGGACTGTGACGTGAAACGGTACCGCTCAAAAAGATAATTGTCTGGAAATGCTAGAACATCTATGCGTGGTCTGATAACCATCTCTCAACGAATATTTAATTCTCTGCGCAGTAATGCTGCACCTTCATCCACGAGGTCGTTATCAAAAGGACATGCCATGTTAGTGAAAAAGTCGCCACCTACTGTGTCTAATGGACTTCTAATATACTGACTCTGATTTTTTTTAATGATTTTTTTAAATGACAGACGGCAGAACTAGGCTACGCCAAAACTCGTCTGCTGCCTGAATGAATGAGGAAATCAAATGGAGTGTTTGGCTCTGAAAGAGGGCGGAGACTGAGAGAAACTCGAGGTTCATTGAGAAAAACCTGGTCCCGACCAGGTTAGGTTCATAGAGTCTGTTGCTACGGTAACTGACCGAGAGCTTAAGTTACCCCTCTCTGTGAAACAGGCTAGAGTTACCCCTCTTTCTCTGGTTTGAGTTACCTCCCTTTTTGAAACGGAAAACTCAGAGTTTCCCTCATTTCAGGGTTAACAGACCCTGAGTTTTCACTAAACCTGCTTTGTGAAACGGACCCCTGGCATCAGGTGTGTGTTTACCTGGCCTCAGGTGTGTATTTACCTGGCCTCAGGTGTGTGTTTACCTGGCCTCAGGTGTGTGTTTACCTGGCATCAGGTGTGTATTTACCTGCTGTCAGGTGTGTGTTTACCTGGCCTCAGGTGTGTGTTTACCTGGCCTCAGGTGTGTGTTTACCTGGCATCAGGTGTGTATTTACCTGCTGTCAGGTGTGTGTTTACCTGGCCTCAGGTGTATGTTTACCTGCTGTCAGGTGTGTGTTTACCTGGCCTCAGGTGTGTATTTACCTGCTGTCAGGTGTGTGTTTACCTGGCCTCAGGTGTGTGTTTACCTGGCATCAGGTGTGTGTTTACCTGGCCTCAGGTGTATGTTTACCTGGCCTCAGGTGTGTGTTTACCTGGCCTCAGGTGTGTGTTTACCTGGCCTCAGGTGTATGTTTACCTGCTGTCAGGTGTGTGTTTACCTGGCCTCAGGTGTGTGTTTACCTGCTGTCAGGTGTGTGTTTACCTGGCCTCAGGTGTATGTTTACCTGCTGTCAGGTGTGTGTTTACCTGGCCTCAGGTGTGTGTTTACCTGGCATCAGGTGTATGTTTACCTGCTGTCAGGTGTGTGTTTACCTGGCCTCAGGTGTGTGTTTGCCTGGCCTCAGGTGTATGTTTACCTGCTGTCAGGTGTGTGTTTACCTGGCCTCAGGTGTGTGTTTACCTGGCCTCAGGTGTGTGTTTACCTGCCGTCAGGTGTGTATTTACCTGGCCTCAGGTGTGTGTTTACCTGCTGTCAGGTGTGTGTTTACCTGGCCTCAGGTGTGTGTTTACCTGCTGTCAGGTGTGTATTTACCTGGCCTCAGGTGTATGTTTACCTGCTGTCAGGTGTGTATTTACCTGGCCTCAGGTGTGTGTTTACCTGGCCTCAGGTGTGTGTTTACCTGGCCTCAGGTGTGTGTTTACCTGCCGTCAGGTGTGTATTTACCTGGCCTCAGGTGTGTGTTTACCTGCTGTCAGGTGTGTGTTTACCTGGCCTCAGGTGTGTGTTTACCTGGCATCAGGTGTGTGTTTACCTGGCCTCAGGTGTGTGTTTACCTGGCCTCAGGTGTCCCACAGTGTCAGCCAGACTTCCTCTCTTCACTTTGGTGATGAAAGCACAGAGACAACCGGACTCCGTCATCTTTCCCCCGACCACCTGAGAACACAGTGCCCATGAGTAAGGAACCTCACTGCACACAGACTGAGGTTAACATGAGAAGAAGAAGGACGGAAGAGGAGGAGAAGAAGAAGAAAGAGGAGGAAGAGGAGAAGAAGAAGAAGAAGAAGGAACAGGAGCAGGAGAAGAAGGAGAAAATGAAGATGGAGAAGAAGATGAAGAAGGAGAAGAAAGAGAAGATGGAGGAGACAAAGAAGAAGAAGGAGAAGAAGGAGAAAATGAAGATGGAGAAGAAGACGAAGAAGAAGGAGAAGGAGGGAAGAAAAAGAATAAGGAGAAGAAGAAGAAAGAGAAGATGGAGAAGACAAAGAAGATGAAGAAGAAGAAGAAGACGGAGAAGGAGAAGAAGGAGAAGAAGAAGAAGAGTGCATCACCTTGAGTCCCAGCAGAGCTCCCGTATCCGCAGGAACCGTCCCATCCTTCATCCTCTTGTTCAGCAGAATTCGACCAATCAGACGCTCCCCATCCTTGGACGGCTGCCATGTGACCGCTTGCTGATGAGTCACAGTGGTAAACATAGGTGGTTGCATAGCAACAGCAAGAACAAACCAACAACATTTCAGTATAATCAGCTGACTGAAGACAAATCTGATCAGGTTTGATTACTCTGATCAATGAAGATGACCAGGATGTTTGATAAATAAGTTCTGCTGCTCTCTGCTCCCACTGCAGGCTCCGCCTCCTCACAGGTATCAGGTGTCCCTCCCTGACCCATGGATGCATTATAAGAGCGTGGTCACTCATTAACCCGTCGACCTCGACCATAAAACAGACGTCTGTTAAACTGTTGACAGAACGCCTCAAACTATAAACATCAATTATGACTCTTTCTATTATGAACTTTTCATTCATGGAGGTTTTATATTTGTAAAACTTTCCTCAAGCTGAGAAAAGTGATTTAAAAATCTGTGACATCATCACAATGTAAAGTCTGTGGGCTGAGTGGGAACACGTGGGCGGGGCCAGCGGGAGAAACACCACTGCACATGATCAGCGGGCCGAACAACGTGGAAGCAAAACCCAGAAAATAGAAACGTTTTTTGCTGTCTGCACCAGCTGAGCAGTTACATCCATGACTGAAGTCAGTATCCCACAATCCTTCATGTTTATGGTTGTGATGACTCATCAGGAGGCGGAGCTTGAGACGGGGCACAGCTCACTTCCTGTTACCTAAATCTAACTCCTGTTTACAGAGCAGAGACATCAACAACTAACAGACAGACAGGTGGAGGAGAGACAGACAGGTGGAGGACAGACAGACAGGTGGAGGAGAGACAGACAGACAGGTGGAGGAGAGACAGACAGGTGGAGAACAGACAGACAGACAGGTGGAGGAGAGACAGACAGGTGGAGAACAGACAGACAGGTGGAGGAGAGACAGACAGGTGGAGAACAGACAGACAGGTGGAGGAGAGACAGACAGGTGGAGAACAGACAGACAGGTGGAGGAGAGACAGACAGGTGGAGAACAGACAGACAGGTGAAGGAGAGACAGACAGACAGGTGGAGAACAGACAGACAGACAGGTGGAGAGACAGACAGACAAGTGGAGGTGGGGTTAGATTGATGGATAGGTGGAGTGGGAGGGGCTTAGTCCTACCATAGACATGGGTGCAGGCTCGCCATGCCAGGAACCGTGATCCCACCATTGGCTGTCCATGTCTCCTAGCAACCGGGAGAGCAGAGGTCAGAGGTGATTAAAACAGTTTTAGATCACAGTCACATTTTCTTAGTTTGTGTTCTTGTGTTCTTGTCTGTTCTGAAATCTAACAGCTTCATGTTTTTACTGGACAGAACAGCAGCGCTGCCTCTGGAGCTCCACATGTACACACATCACCACATGTACACACATCACCACATTTACACACATCACCACATGTACACATCACCACATGTACACACATCACCACATTTACACACATCACCACATGTACACACATCACCACATGTACACACATCACCACATGTACACACATCACCACATTTACACACATCACCACATGTACACACATCACCACATGTACACACATCACCACATTTACACACATCACCACATGTACACACATCACCACATGTACACACATCATCACATGTACACATCACCACATGTACACATCACCACATTTACACACATCACCACATGTACACATCACCACATGTACACACATCACCACATTTACACACATCACCACATGTACACACATCATCACATGTACACATCACCACATGTACACACATCACCACATGTACACATCACCACATGTACACACATCATCACATGTACACATCACCACATGTACACACATCACCACATGTACACATCACCACATTTACACACATCACCACATGTACACATCACCACATTTACACACATCACCACATGTACACACATCACCACATTTACACACATCACCACATGTACACACATCACCACATGTACACACATCACCACATTTACACACATCATCACATGTACACATCACCACATGTACACACATCACCACATGTACACACATCACCACATGTACACATCACCACATTTACACACATCACCACATGTACACATCACCACATGTACACACATCACCACATTTACACACATCATCACATGTACACATCACCACATGTACACATCACCACATTTACACACATCACCACATGTACACATCACCACATGTACACACATCACCACATTTACACACATCACCACATGTACACACATCACCACATTTACACACATCACCACATTTACACACATCATCACATGTACACATCACCACATGTACACATCACCACATTTACACACATCACCACATGTACACATCACCACATGTACACACATCACCACATTTACACACATCATCACATGTACACATCACCACATGTACACATCACCACATTTACACACATCACCACATTTACACACATCACCACATGTACACACATCACCACATTTACACACATCACCACATGTGCACACATCACCACATTTACACATCACCACATTTACACACATCACCACATGTGCACATATCACCACATTTACACATCACCACATTTACACACATCACCACATGTACACATATCACCACATGTACACACATCACCACATTTACATACATCACCACATTTACACACATCACCACATTTACACATCACCACATGTACACACATCACCACATTTACATACATCACCACATTTACACACATCATCACATGTACACATCACCACATGTGCACACATCACCACATTTACACACATCACCACATGTACACATCACCACATGTACACATCACCACATGTACACACATCACCACATGTACACACATCACCACATTTACACACATCACCACATGTGCACACATCACCACATTTACACACATCACCACATTTACACACATCACCACATGTGCACACATCACCACATGTACACACATCACCACATGTACACACATCACCACATTTACACACATCACCACATTTACACACATCACCACATTTACACACATCACCACATGTGCACACATCACCACATTTACACACATCACCACATTTACACACATCACCACATGTGCACACATCACCACATTTACACACATCACCACATTTACACACATCACCACATGTACACATCACCACATTTACACACATCACCACATTTACACACATCACCACATGTACACATCACCACATTTACACACATCACCACATGTACACATCACCACATGTACACATCACCACATGTACACATCACCACATGTACACACATCACCACATGTACACACATCACCACATGTACACACATCACCACATGTACACATCACCACATGTACACACATCACCACATGAACACATCACCACATGTACACATCACCACATGTACACACATCACCACATGTACACACATCACCACATGTACACACATCACCACATGTACACATCACCACATGTACACACATCACCACATGAACACATCACCACATGTACACATCACCACATGTACACACATCACCACATGAACACATCACCACATGTACACATCACCACATGTACACACATCACCACATGTACACACATCACCACATGTACACACATCACCACATGTACACATATCACCACATGTACACATCACCACATGTACACACATCACCACATGTACACACATCACCACATGAACACATCACCACATGTACACATCACCACATGTACACACATCACCACATGTACACATCACCACATGTACACATCACCACATGTACACACATCACCACATGTACACACATCACAACATGTACACATCACCACATGTACACACATCACCACATGAACACATCACCACATGTACACACATCACCACATGTACACATCACCACATGTGCACACATCACCACATGTACACACATCACCACATGTACACATCACCACATGTACACACATCACCACATGTACACACATCACCACATGTACACACATCACCACATTTACACACATCACCACATGTACACATCACCACATGTACACACATCACCACATGTACACATCACCACATGTACACACATCACCACATTTACACACATCACCACATGTACACATCACCACATGTACACACATCACCACATGTACACATCACCACATGTACACACATCACCACACGTGCACACATCACCACACGTACACACATCACCACATGTACACACATCACCACATGTACACACATCACCACATGTACACACATCACCACATGTGCACACATCACCACATGTACACACATCACCACATTTACACACATCACCACATGTACATACATCACCACATGTACACACATATACATGGATTCACACATCACTCTGTATTCACATTAGTTTTATTGTTAAGCTACATAACAGTTTGTGTTTTTATTACAGCTACATTACAAACTGAATAACATTATTTATGCATCTCTGTCAATGAGCTTATTTCTTCTTGATAAAAGTCTGTTAGTGGAGCTTTGAGTAGATGATTTAGTCGCAGTACAGTCAGGTTCAGCTGTGTTGAAGCTGAGCTGCTGTTCCACTTACACTTCCAGAGTTTCTACTCTCAAGTCAAACTTGCCACGTCCAAACTCTCAAGTACACAAGTCTGAACTTGGCGTACTTGGTATTGAGAAAGGCCTCAAGTGAATCTGTTTAAGCTAGAAGCTAATGCTAACTGTTCAGACAGATGTCAGTGTCCCATAATGCAACACTGCTATGACCTGCTGTTAGAACCAAACATAGAACATTAATGTTGGTTCTCTGAACTCTGTAAACAGCGTTGTCTGTTTTAATGAGCGGGTTCCTGTTCTGTCTGTTCTCTGAATATCAGGGTTCCTCTGGGACAGAAACAGCAACGCACCAACAAAGAAGAGAAGAAGACTTACAGTTGGTAACATAGACAACGCAGGATGTTAATAGATGATGAGGACGAAATAAATTCACATGCTTGTTTAAACTGAGGATTCACTGTGAAACACTGCAGATGATCAAGATGGCGGCATTTTCATAAACGATAAACCGTTTCACTCCCTGAGGGAATTCAGTTCATTCATCGTTGATTATTGCAGCACAAACACAACTCGTCGAACAAATGAATGCAATAGAAAAACACTTTCCAGACTCCAAGGTTGTTGTTTTAGGAGACTTTAACAGACAGCATGTTACCTGCCCCCCCCCCTCATCTGTTAAGACCTCATATTGCTCTGATCCCTGTGCAGCCCTGTGGCTCTCTGATCAATGTTTAATTCCCCTAATCCCGACCTACAGGCACAAGCTTCAATGTGCCAAGCCTGCGGTGAACAATCTACAGTCCTGCCTGGACGGTGCTGACCGGACATCTGCAGAGAGATGTCAGCTGATCTGGATGAGTGTGCAGACACTGTACCATCTTATGTCAGTTTTTGTGAGGACAACTGCATCCCCACCGGGACCAAGGGTCAAGTACAACAACAACAAGCCCACATGGTTCACTGCAGAGCTCAACAAGGCAGAGGAGCGGAGATCAGAGCCTCTGCAGGCGGGTATAAGGAGAGGCGGATCTAGAGAAATATTCATGGGGTGGCAGAATATACATATATAACATATATATGCTGATTTAATCGCAAACAATCACAGATATCAATATTTGCTGAAAAAAACCCAAATGAAGATATTTTAACTCAAAAACATTATAGTAGCACATAAGACAAGTGTTGAATAGAAATATCTAAAGGCATTAGAAATCAATACATTGTTTTATTTCCAAATCGTCAGACATTTTTTCCAAATACATGAAATGTGGCCATAACAGATCATTCAATTATATGAGTCCATTTATGTTTTTAACACATTACATTTAAAATTAATCTAAACTAATGCGTCCAATTTGACAGCCCCAACATATAAATATATATATTTATATACATATATGATTTTATTTATCTTAATGGTTTTGGATTTTCCAACCAATAAACATGAAAGACTAAAGGTTAATTCCACCTTTAATCCCTCCCAGCTCCTCCACTCTCTGACCATCAGCTCCTCTGACCATCAGCTCCTCTGACCATCAGCTCCTCTGACCATCAGCTCCTCCACCCTCTGACCATCAGCTCCTCTGACCATCAGCTCCTCTGACCATCAGCTCCTCCACCCTCTGACCATCAGCTCCTCCACCCTCTGACCATCAGCTCCTCTGACCATCAGCTCCTCTGACCATCAGCTCCTCCACCCTCTGACCATCAGCTCCTCTGACCATCAGCTCCTCTGACCATCAGCTCCTCCACCCTCTGACCATCAGCTCCTCTGACCATCAGCTCCTCCATCCTCTGACCATCAGCTCCTCTGACCATCAGCTCCTCCACCCTCTGACCATCAGCTCCTCTGACCATCAGCTCCTCCACCCTCTGACCATCAGCTCCTCCATCCTCTGACCATCAGCTCCTCTGACCATCAGCTCCTCCACCCTCTGACCATCAGCTCCTCCACCCTCTGACCATCAGCTCCTCTGACCATCAGCTCCTCCACCCTCTGACCATCAGCTCCTCCACCCTCTGACCATCAGCTCCTCTGACCATCAGCTCCTCCACCCTCTGACCATCAGCTCCTCCACCCTCTGACCATCAGCTCCTCCATCCTCTGACCATCAGCTCCTCTGACCATCAGCTCCTCTGACCATCAGCTCCTCCACCCTCTGACCATCAGCTCCTCTGACCATCAGCTCCTCCATCCTCTGACCATCAGCTCCTCTGACCATCAGCTCCTCCACCCTCTGACCATCAGCTCCTCTGACCATCAGCTCCTCCACCCTCTGACCATCAGCTCCTCCACCCTCTGACCATCAGCTTCTCTGACCATCAGCTCCTCCACCCTCTGACCATCAGCTCCTCCACCCTCTGACCATCAGCTCCTCTGACCATCAGCTCCTCCATCATCTGACCATCAGCTCCTCCATCCTCTGACTATCAGCTCCTCCATCATCTGACCATCAGCTCCTCCATCCTCTGACCATCAGCTCCTCTGACCATCAGCTCCTCCATCCTCTGACCATCAGCTCCTCTGACCATCAGCTCCTCCACCCTCTGACCATCAGCTCCTCCACCCTCTGACCATCAGCTCCTCTGACCATCAGCTCCTCCACCCTCTGACCATCAGCTCCTCCACCCTCTGACCATCAGCTCCTCTGACCATCAGCTCCTCCATCATCTGACCATCAGCTCCTCCATCCTCTGACTATCAGCTCCTCCATCATCTGACCATCAGCTCCTCCACCCTCTGACCATCAGCTCCTCCATCCTCTGACCATCAGCTCCTCTGACCATCAGCTCCTCCACCCTCTGACCATCAGCTCCTCCATCCTCTGACCATCAGCTCCTCTGACCATCAGCTCCTCCACCCTCTGACCATCAGCTCCTCCATCATCTGACCATCAGCTCCTCCATCCTCTGACCATCAGCTCCTCTGACCATCAGCTCCTCCATCATCTGACCATCAGCTCCTCCATCCTCTGACTATCAGCTCCTCCATCATCTGACCATCAGCTCCTCCACCCTCTGACCATCAGCTCCTCCATCCTCTGACCATCAGCTCCTCTGACCATCAGCTCCTCCACCCTCTGACCATCAGCTCCTCCATCCTCTGACCATCAGCTCCTTTGACCATCAGCTCCTCCACCCTCTGACCATCAGCTCCTCCATCCTCTGACCATCAGCTCCTCTGACCATCAGCTCCTCCATCATCTGACCATCAGCTCCTCTGACCATCAGCTCCTCCATCCTCTGACCATCAGCTCCTCTGACCATCAGCTCCTCCACCCTCTGACCATCAGCTCCTCTGACCATCAGCTCATCTGACCATCAGCTCCTCCACCCTCTGACCATCAGCTCCTCTGACCATCAGCTCCTCCACCCTCTGACCATCAGCTCCTCCATCCTCTGACCATCAGCTCCTCTGACCATCAGCTCCTCCATCATCTGACCATCAGCTCCTCCACCCTCTGACCATCAGCTCCTCTGACCATCAGCTCATCTGACCATCAGCTCCTCCACCCTCTGACCATCAGCTCCTCCACCCTCTGACCATCAGCTCCTCCATCATCTGACCATCAGCTCCTCCATCCTCTGACCATCAGCTCCTCTGACCATCAGCTCCTCTGACCATCAGCTCCTCCATCATCTGACCATCAGCTCCTCCACCCTCTGACCATCAGCTCCTCCATCATCTGACCATCAGCTCCTCCACCCTCTGACCATCAGCTCCTCCATCATCTGACCATCAGCTCCTTCATCATCTGACCATCAGCTCCTCCACCCTCTGACCATCAGCTCCTCCATCATCTGACCATCAGCTCCTCCATCCTCTGACCATCAGCTCCTCTGACCATCAGCTCCTCTGACCATCAGCTCCTCCACCCTCTGACCATCAGCTCCTCCATCATCTGACCATCAGCTCGTCTGACCATCAGCTCCTCCACCCTCTGACCATCAGCTCCTCCATCCTCTGACCATCAGCTCCTCTGACCATCAGCTCCTCCACCCTCTGACCATCAGCTCCTCTGACCATCAGCTCCTCCACCTGCGTGGTGGGGCAGCAGCAGTAAGCAGCTGACTGTATATTTCACCAAACTGGACTCAACATTGTCACGTTTCGCTGTTACATAATTTAATTGTTTATGAACTTCATATTTAATTCTTTAATTCTTGGTCCATATTTCCTTTGAACGATCAATATTTTATTTCAAGGGTTATAATCCATTTCAAAACTCTTATTATTCCATACTGTAAATAGATTTTAGATTTTAAATGTAACAAACAGGTTCTGATTCTGTTTGCATCAAACTTTCTGAACCTTCATCTGAAGGAAACACGAGTTCAAACTGTCCAACATACCGACTGTAATCCGTCTTTACACATACAGCTCAGCCTAAGCTGCTTTAAACACACACACACACACACATACACACACACACACACACACACACACACACACACACACAGTTGTGTTTCCATCATTTCAGACGACGTTACACTGACTTACATTAATTTCCTGGAGACTTATCCTAACCTTAACATAACCCTAAACTAAGCTTAACATAACCCTAAACTAACCTTAACATAACCCTAAACTAACCTTAACGTAACCCTAAACTAACCTTAACATAACCCTAAACTAACCTTAACGTAACCCTAAACTAACCTTAATGTAACCCTAAACTAACCTTAACGTAACCCTAAACTAACCTTAACATAACCCTAAACTAAGCTTAAGGTAACCCTAAACTAACCTTAACATAACCCTAAACTAAGCTTAAGGTAACCCTAAACTAAGCTTAAGGTAACCCTAAACTAACCTTAACGTAACCCTAAACTAACCTTAACGTAACCCTAAACTAACCTTAACGTAACCCTAAACTAACCTTAACGTAACCCTAAACTAACCTTAATGTAACCCTAAACTAACCTTAACTTTAAACCAAGTCTTCACCTTAAAGTTAATGATTTACGAGACTTTTGCTTTTTGTCCCCATAAGGGAGGAGTCCCCATAACGTACGAATACCTGACACACACACACACACACACACACACACACACACACACACACACACACACACACACACTCAGATGCTAACAGGTCTGTCTGAACAGCCCTCCTCCTCACTGTGGGTGTGTTTGTCCTCACCCACCTGCTCTCACCCACCTCTCTTCACCCACCTGCTCTCACCCACCTGTCCTCACCCACCTGTCTTCACCCACCTGTCTTCACCCACCTGCTCTCACCCACTTGTCCTCACACACCTGTCCTCACACACCTGCTCTCACCCACATGTCTTCACCCACATGTCTTCACCCACTTGTCCTCACACACCTGTCCTCACCCACTTGTCCTCACCCACTTGTCCTCACACACCTGTCTTCACCCACATGTCTTCACCCACTTGTCCTCACACACCTGTCTTCACCCACATGTCTTCACCCACATGTCCTCACCCACCTGTCCTCACACACCTGCTCTCACCCACCTGCTCTTACCCACCTGCTCTCACCCACTTGTCCTCACACACCTGTCCTCACCCACTGGTCCTCACCCACTTGTCCTCACACACCTGTCTTCACCCACATGTCTTCACCCACTTGTCCTCACACACCTGTCTTCACCCACATGTCTTCACCCACATGTCCTCACACACCTGCTCTCACCCACTTGTCCTCACACACCTGTCCTCACCCACCTGTCCTCACACATCTGTCCTCACCCACTTGTCCTCACCCACCTGTCCTCACCCACTTGTCCTCACCCACCTGTCCTCACACATCTGTCCTCACCCACCTGTCCTCACCCACTTGTCCTCACCCACCTGTCCTCACACATCTGTCCTCACCCACCTGTCCTCACCCACTTGTCCTCACCCACCTGTCCTTGGGATCGGAGACGCCAACATCCTACAGATCACCAAGAATCAGCTGTTTACAGTGACATCACAGGAACAGGTGAGCAGTACTCCCTGTCAGGTGCATTGCCTCCTGCTCCTGTTGTTGCGTCTCCACAGTGTGTCCTGAGGCATGCTGGGTAATCCACACCTCCTCTTTAATCCAATAGAAATAGAGTTGAGATGGCAGCCCAGCAGCACCGGAGCAGCCTGGGTTCTGCTCTAATCTGGATCAGATTATCAGACCGGTTCTCTGGGTCCTCTGGGGCCTCCGGGTCCTCCGGGTCCTCCGGGATCCTCTGGGCCGGGACCGGTTAGGTCTGAGGGCCTGCTGAAGGTTCTGCTGTTCTTGTTCTCCTCCTGATGTCTTCAGAGTGACGGCAGCAGAGATTCTGAGCTGCTCTGTCACCTCCAGACCTGAGAGGAGGGGCTGAGAACCGTCTGAGCCAATCAGAGCTCATAATCTCTGACCAGCTGACTCCTGCTCCAATGACACGAAGGCAGCAGATTAACTCATCAGCCTGACATCTGAGCTGACAGATGACCTGCAGCAACAACTAGAACCCTACAGAACAGTGACATAACCCTAAGGAAGAGAATGCTGCAACAGAGCTGCACCCTGCAGAACCTCAGCAGAACCCAGACACGTGTAGAGCCCTGTAGAACAGTGGCAGAACCCTGAGCAACAGCAGAGGAACCCTACAGAACAACAGAACATCCTCTTAGCAAGCCAAGGTTAAAGGAATCCTGGGAGTTGAGGACCATAACAATAGAACTGAACTTTTTTGCCATGCATTGCCATTCCTGATGTCTATTTTTGCATTTTGAAGAGAAGACGATAGATATAAAATAGTAGATGACTGATGGAACAACCGTCCGCCATCTTACCTGAGTATTGTTTACAATCGTTGTCGGCTGTGCAACACCGAACTGCTTTACTATAAGAACCAGAGAGACCAGGGAGGCTGGCAATAACTCTCCACACATCAGTAGTAGAGATTTATTTATTTTACATATGGGTGAACATAAACTATAAATGTTAGTGAACAAGGTAACTTTATTGTTAGCTACCAAGTAACAGACCAGCTGAGTTCTAAGTCAAAGTTATTGCTGATTGCTGATTGCTAGCTCTCAACAGCATTGATCTGTTAGCTAAACTGATACGTTATAACCAGCAAACACTGTTTTAATGTTTTTATTAATATTACCCCAACATCTGACCGATAAGCAGCTGATTCCATGCCAATCAAGTGTTAATGACAAGAAGTGCTCGCCTTCACTCCAGAATCCCATTTCATAATATCTCAAGACAAATCCAGCAAGTCAGCTACGTTACAATCTACAGAAACAGTGAAGCCTCGGCAAATCAACACAACAGTAACGTTAGACAGGAAGGAACCAACCACACAATCAGCAAATTCCATGTTACATGTTCACCACATCCAGCTAAACCAGAATTAGCCGCCCTGAATCCCGCAATCACTCGTCATACATTAACATCACTTGCTGTCAGCTCACCTCATGCTGACACAGTTTCTCTTTTCAGTAAAGCAAATATAAAATAATCAATGTCTTGATCAGGTAAAGTAATCCAGTCAGAGAAAGGAGATTTGTACTTCAGCAGTTCAGGTTAAATTTGGTCACATGATGTGCTCAACAAGCATATGAAGACCCCGGGATTTAACTAATAATAACTCTAACCCTGCACTAGCATGTCTAATGCATGAATAATAACTCTAACCCTGCACTAGCATGTCTAATGCATGAATAATAACTCTAACCCTGCACTAGCATGTTTAATGCATGAATAATAACTCTAACCCTGCACTAGCATGTTTAATGCATGAATAATAACTCTAACCCTGCACTAGCATGTCTAATGCATGAATAATAACTCTAACCCTGCACTAGCATGTTTAATGCATGAATAATAACTCTAACCCTGCACTAGCATGTCTAATGCATGAATAATAACTCTAACCCTGCACTAGCATGTCTAATGCATGAATAATAACTCTAACCCTGCACTAGCATGTCTAATGCATGAATAATAACTCTAACCCTGCACTAGCATGTCTAATGCATGAATAATAACCCTAACTCTGCACTAGCATGTCTAATGCATGAATAATAACCCTAACCCTGCACTAGCATGTTTAATGCATGAATAATAACTCTAACCCTGCACTAGCATGTCTAATGCATGAATAATAACTCTAACCCTGCACTAGCATGTCTAATGCATGAATAATAACTCTAACCCTGCACTAGCATGTCTAATGCATGAATAATAACTCTAACCCTGCACTAGCATGTCTAATGCATGAATAATAACCCTAACCCTGCACTA
>NC_089531.1:299420-314420 GCF_963924715.1 Thunnus thynnus
ACCAACAACAGTTCTTACATACTAAGTTCAGGCAAAATTAAAATAAAATTTATATTGTCTTCAGTATAAATATGAGATTATCTTCATAACTGAAAGCATGATTTGTTCTCTTGGAGCTTTAATAATCAAAAGTCTAGACAGACACGGTTGTCTTGTGCTTTTATTATATTATAAACACAACATAAAGGTTCAAATAACAGCAAGTTTAAAACTGGACCCAGTTTATTTATATATTATATATTATATATTATGTTATTTATATGGCGCCAAATCACAGCAAAACTCATCTCAGGCTGTTTTCACTGCCGGCTGTATGAGGAGGCCTCTGTTTGAGTTGGACTGACCTTTGACCTCCAAGAGGAACCTTAATGATTTCCTTGTGAATTTATTCTGCTTTCTTAATAAACGGTTGTGTTAACATGCATTTAAGTTTAGTACGTTCCTTTGTTGCTGTCCCGAGGGCTTTAAAGGTACCTCAGTCAACAGGAGCCCAACAGAAGAACCACCGAGAACAGACGTGGTACCTTACAGAGCTTTAACAGAACCTTAAAATCACTGCAGACTACAGATTACAACCATCCAGAACATGTAGCATGAAACCTGTAGAACTACAGAAGATCCCAGAGAGATGTTCTGCCCTCTACAGGAGGTCAGAGGTCACAGTCTGCCTGTTTGGTTCTTGTGGGAACCCTCTGCTGTCCGTCAGAGGAGCTGCAGGTGAGTTCAGCTCTAAGAAGATTATCACACTGAGCTAATTATCGTCAGAGAGAGAGAACACGCTGGGAACATCAGCCACGTTCCCTCACTGGAACCCTGCCCGCGTCTAAGCCCCTCCCACCGAGGACGCAGGAGAGACCTGAGGACACCAAGCAAGGAGAGAGGAAACGAGGAAACCAAGCGAGGAGAGAGGACACAAGGAAACCAAGCAAGGAGAGAGGACACGAGGAAACCAAGTGAGGAGAGAGGACACGAGGACACCAAGCTAGGAGAGAGGACACGAGGAAACCAAGCTAGGAGAGAGGACACGAGGAAACCAAGCGAGGAGAGAGGAAACGAGGAAACCAAGCTAGGAGAGAGGACACAAGGAAACCAAGCGAGGAGAGAGGACACGAGGAAACCAAGCAAGGAGAGAGGACACGAGGACACCAAGCTAGGAGAGAGGACACGAGGAAACCAAGCTAGGAGAGAGGACACGAGGAAACCAAGCGAGGAGAGAGGACACGAGGAAACCAAGCGAGGAGAGAGGACACGAGGACACCAAGCGAGGAGAGAGGACACGAGGAAACCAAGCTAGGAGAGAGGAAACGAGGACACCAAGCGAGGAGAGAGGACACGAGGACACCAAGCGAGGAGAGAGGAAACGAGGACACCAAGCGAGGAGAGAGGACACGAGGAAACCAAGCTAGGAGAGAGGACACGAGGACACCAAGCGAGGAGAGAGGACACGAGGAAACCAAGCTAGGAGAGAGGAAACGAGGACACCAAGCGAGGAGAGAGGAAACGAGGACACCAAGCGAGGAGAGAGGACACGAGGACACCAAGCGAGGAGAGAGGACACGAGGAAACCAAGCTAGGAGAGAGGACACGAGGAAACCAAGCGAGGAGAGAGGACACGAGGACACCAAGCGAGGAGAGAGGACACGAGGAAACCAAGCGAGGAGAGAGGACACGAGGAAACCAAGCGAGGAGAGAGGAAACAAGGAAACCAAGCGAGGAGAGAGGACACGAGGAAACCAAGCGAGGAGAGAGGACACGAGGACACCAAGCTAGGAGAGAGGACACGAGGAAACCAAGCTAGGAGAGAGGACACGAGGACCCCAAGCAAGGAGAGAGGACACGAGGAAACCAAGCTAGGAGAGAGGACACAAGGAAACCAAGCGAGGAGAGAGGACACGAGGAAACCAAGCAAGGAGAGAGGACACGAGGACACCAAGCTAGGAGAGAGGACACGAGGAAACCAAGCGAGGAGAGAGGACACGAGGACACCAAGCAAGGAGAGAGGACACGAGGAAACCAAGCTAGGAGAGAGGACAGGAGGAAACCAAGCTAGGAGAGAGGACACAAGGACACCAAGCTAGGAGAGAGGACACGAGGAAACCAAGTGAGGAGAGAGGACACGAGGAAACCAAGCAAGGAGAGAGGACACGAAGACACCAAGCTAGGAGAGAGGACACGAGGAAACCAAGCTAGGAGAGAGGACACGAGGAAACCAAGCTAGGAGAGAGGACACGAGGAAACCAAGCTAGGAGAGAGGACACGAGGAAACCAAGCTAGGAGAGAGGACACGAGGACACCAAGCTAGGAGAGAGGACACGAGGAAACCAAGCTAGGAGAGAGGACACGAGGAAACCAAACAAGGAGAGAGGACACGAGGAAACCAAGCGAGGAGAGAGGACACGAGGAAACCAAGCGAGGAGAGAGGAAACGAGGAAACCAAAGTAGGAGAGAGGAAACGAGGAAACCAAAGTAGGAGAGAGGACACGAGGAAACCAAGCGAGGAGAGAGGACACGAGGAAACCAAGCGAGGAGAGAGGACACGAGGACACCAAGCGAGGAGAGAGGACACGAGGAAACCAAGCGAGGAGAGAGGACACGAGGAAACCAAGCGAGGAGAGAGGAAACAAGGAAACCAAGCGAGGAGAGAGGACACGAGGAAACCAAGCGAGGAGAGAGGACACGAGGACACCAAGCGAGGAGAGAGGACACGAGGAAACCAAGGGAGGAGAGAGGACACGAGGACACCAAGCGAGGAGAGAGGACACGAGGAAACCAAGCTAGGAGAGAGGAAACGAGGACACCAAGCGAGGAGAGAGGAAACGAGGACACCAAGCGAGGAGAGAGGACACGAGGACACCAAGCGAGGAGAGAGGACACAAGGAAACCAAGCGAGGAGAGAGGACACGAGGAAACCAAGCGAGGAGAGAGGACACGAGGAAACCAAGCGAGGAGAGAGGAAACAAGGAAACCAAGCTAGGAGAGAGGACACGAAGACACCAAGCGAGGAGAGAGGAAACAAGGAAACCAAGCTAGGAGAGAGGACACGAGGACACCAAGCGAGGAGAGAGGACACGAGGAAACCAAGCTAGGAGAGAGGACATGAGGACACCAAGCGAGGAGAGAGGAAACGAGGAAACCAAGCGAGGAGAGAGGACACGAGGAAACCAAGCGAGGAGAGAGGACACGAGGAAACCAAGCGAGGAGAGAGGACACGAGGAAACCAAGCGAGGAGAGAGGACACGAGGACACCAAGCAAGGAGAGAGGAAACAAGGAAACCAAAGTAGGAGAGAGGACACGAGGAAACCAAGCGAGGAGAGAGGAAACGAGGACACCAAGCGAGGAGAGAGGACACGAGGAAACCAAGCAAGGAGAGAGGACACGAGGACACCAAGCGAGGAGAGAGGACACGAGGACACCAAGCAAGGAGAGAGGACACGAGGAAACCAAGCGAGGAGAGAGGACACGAGGACACCAAGCAAGGAGAGAGGAAACAAGGAAACCAAGCGAGGAGAGAGGACACCAGGACACCAAGCGAGGAGAGAGGACACGAGGAAACGAAGCGAGGAGAGAGGACACGAGGAAACCAAGCAAGGAGAGAGGAAACGAGGAAACCAAAGTAGGAGAGAGGAAACGAGGAAACCAAGCAAGGAGAGAGGAAACGAGGAAACCAAAGTAGGAGAGAGGAAACGAGGAAACCAAAGTAGGAGAGAGGAAACGAGGAAATATGTTTTTAGAGAAATGAGACTTTTACTCTGAAGTGACGTCTGTTTCTGATGACGGCTGTGATCAGCTGATCAGCTGATGTGATGCAGTTTGTGTCTGAACACATTTGCACTGTGACACTAATAAAGCTGCACAGTTACTGCAGCAGCTGTTTCCTGTTTAACAAACACCTGCATTCAGTATTTATACTGCGTACTGCTCAGTATTTATACTGCACACTGCTCAGTATTTATACTGCGTACTGCTCAGTATTTATACTGCACACTGCTCAGTATTTATACTGCGTACTGCTCAGTATTTATATTGCTTACTGCTCAGTATTTATACTGCATACTGCTTAGTATTTATATTGCTTACTGCTCAGTATTTATACTGCACACTGCTCAATATTTATACTGCGTACTGCTCAGTATTTATACTGCACACTGCTCAGTATTTATACTGCGTACTGCTCAGTATTTATACTGCGTACTGCTCAGTATTTATATTGCTTACTGCTCAGTATTTATACTGCGTACTGCTCAGTACTTATACTGCGTACTGCTCAGTACTTATACTGCGTACTGCTCAGTATTTATATTGCTTACTGCTCAGTATTTATACTGCATACTGCTCAGTATTTATACTGCGTACTGCTCAGTTGTTGTTGATTGTTTGTGTACAGAATGAGTTCAGTCTCTAATAAAATGTTAACGCAAAGCTTTACATGTAATAATTTCATATCTGTGTGGAGAATGCATTAGCGGCTAGCATGTAGCATGTAGCACTCACGGTCAGGCTCGTCACAGCTGGTGTAGTCGGGCGTGGTCGCCAGGTCCTCCTCTGAGCTGCTGAAGCTGCCAATCACGTGCATCCTCCCCATCCTCCCTCCCCCCTGTGCTGCGCTCTCATTGGCTGACTTCCTCTTGAGGGCAGCGCTCGGGTCCAGGTGTTGCTGAGGTATGGGGCTGCTGCGAGGAGAGGAGGGGCTGATGTGGTTGGCTGCCCGGTCCACCGAGTACAACCTCTGACCTCCAGCTCCGACCAATCCTGAAGCCCGAGGCTGCCGGAGAGCTGAGAGCAGAAAACACATGTCAGACTGCTGCCGAGCAAGGCACCAGCAGGCTGATGGTTCTATTCTCTGTCATGAAGCAAGGCACCAGTAGGTTGATGGTTCTATTCTCTGTCATGAAGCAAGGCACCAGTAGGTTGATGGTTCTATTCTCTGTCATGAAGCAAGGCACCAGCAGGCTGATGGTTCTATTCTCTGTCATGAAGCAAGGCACCAGCAGGTTGATGGTTCTATTCTCTGTCATGAAGCAAGGCACCAGCAGGCTGATGGTTCTATTCTCTGTCATGAAGCAAGGCACCAGCAGGCTGATGGTTCTATTCTCTGTCATGAAGCAAGGCACCAGTAGGTTGATGGTTCTATTCTCTGTCATGAAGCAAGGCACCAGTAGGTTGATGGTTCTATTCTCTGTCATAAACAAGGCACCAGCAGGTTGATGGTTCTATTCTCTGTCATGAAGCAAGGCACCAGTAGGTTGATGGTTCTATTCCCTGTAATGAAGCAAGGCACCAGTAGGTTGATGGTTCTATTCTCTGTCATAAACAACGCACCAGCAGGTTGATGGTTCTATTCTCTGTCATGAAGCAAGGCACCAGTAGGTTGATGGTTCTATTCCCTGTAATGAAGCAAGGCACCAGTAGGTTGATGGTTCTATTCCCTGTCATGAAGCAAGGCACCAGTAGGCTGATGGTTCTATTCTCTGTCATGAAGCAAGGCACCAGCAGGCTGATGGTTCTATTCTCTGTCATGAAGCAAGGCACCAGCAGGCTGATGGTTCTATTCTCTGTCATGAAGCAAGGCACCAGTAGGCTGATGGTTCTATTCTCTGTCATGAAGCAAGGCACCAGTAGGCTGATGGTTCTATTCTCTGTCATGAAGCAAGGCACCAGTAGGTTGATGGTTCTATTCTCTGTCATAAAGCAAGTCACCAGTAGGTTGATGGTTCTATTCTCTGTCATGAAGCAAGGCACCAGTAGGTTGATGGTTCTATTCCCTGTCATGAAGCAAGGCACCAGTAGGTTGATGGTTCTATTCCCTGTCATGAAGCAAGGCACCAGTAGGTTGATGGTTCTATTCTCTGTCATGAAGCAAGGCACCAGTAGGTTGATGTCATGAGGCAAGGCACCAGTAGGTTGATGGTTCTATTCTCTGTCATGAAGCAAGGCACCAGCAGGCTGATGGTTCTATTCTCTGTCATGAAGCAAGGCACCAGTAGGCTGATGGTTCTATTCTCTGTCATGAAGCAAGGCACCAGTAGGTTGATGGTTCTATTCTCTGTCATGAAGCAAGGCACCAGTAGGTTGATGGTTCTATTCTCTGTCATGAAGCAAGGCACCAGTAGGTTGATGGTTCTATTCTCTGTCATAAAGCAAGTCACCAGTAGGTTGATGGTTCTATTCTCTGTCATGAAGCAAGGCACCAGTAGGTTGATGGTTCTATTCCCTGTCATGAAGCAAGGCACCAGTAGGTTGATGGTTCTATTCTCTGTCATGAAGCAAGGCACCAGTAGGTTGATGGTTCTATTCCCTGTCATAAAGCAAGGCACCAGTAGGTTGATGGTTCTATTCTCTGTCATAAAGCAAGGCACCAATAGGTTGATGGTTCTATTCCCTGTCATAAAGCAAGGCACCAGTAGGTTGATGGTTCAATTCCCTGTCATAAAGCAAGGCACCAGTAGGTTGATGGTTCTATTCCCTGTCATGAAGCAAGGCACCAGTAGGTTGATGGTTCTATTCTCTGTCATGAAGCAAGGCACCAGTAGGTTGATGGTTCTATTCTCTGTCATGAAGCAAGGCACCAGTAGGTTGATGGTTCTATTCTCTGTCATAAAGCAAGGCACCAGTAGGTTGATGGTTCTATTCCCTGTCATAAAGCAAGGCACCGATAGGTTGATGGTTCTATTCTCTGTCATGAAGCAAGGCACCAGTAGGTTGATGGTTCTATTCCCTGTCATAAAGCAAGGCACCAGCAGGCTGATGGTTCTATTCTCTGTCATGAAGCAAGGCACCAGTAGGTTGATGGTTCTATTCTCTGTCATAAACAAGGTACCAGTAGGTTGATGGTTCTATTCTCTGTCATGAAGCAAGGCACCAGTAGGTTGATGGTTCTATTCCCTGTAATGAAGCAAAGCACCAGTAGGTTGATGGTTCTATTCCCTGTCATGAAGCAAGGCACCAGTAGGTTGATGGTTCTATTCTCTGTCATAAAGCAAGGCACCAGTAGGTTGATGGTTCTATTCCCTGTCATAAAGCAAGGCACCAGTAGGTTGATGGTTCTATTCTCTGTCATAAAGCAAGGTTCCAGTAGGTTGATGGTTCTATTCTCTGTCATAAAGCAAGGTTCCAGTAGGTTGATGGTTCTATTCTCTGTCATGAAGCAAGGCACCAGTAGGTTGATGGTTCTATTCCGTGTAATGAAGCAAGGCACCAGTAGGTTGATGGTTCTATTCTCTGTCATGAAGCAAGGCACCAGTAGGTTGATGGTTCTATTCCCTGTCATGAAGCAAGGCACCAATAGGTTGATGGTTCTATTCTGTGTAATGAAGCAAGGCACCAGTAGGTTGATGGTTCTATTCCCTGTCATGAAGCAAGGCACCAGTAGGTTGATGGTTCTATTCCCTGTCATGAAGCAAGGCACCAGTAGGTTGATGGTTCTATTCCCTGTCATGAAGCAAGGCACCGTTAGGTTGATGGTTCTATTCTCTGTCATAAAGCAAGGCACCAGTAGGTTGATGGTTCTATTCCCTGTCATAAAGCAAGGCACCAGTAGGTTGATGGTTCTATTCCCTGTCATGAAGCAAGGCACCAGTAGGTTGATGGTTCTATTCCCTGTCATAAAGCAAGGCACCAGTAGGTTGATGGTTCTATTCCCTGTCATAAAGCAAGGCACCAGTAGGTTGATGGTTCTATTCTCTGTCATGAAGCAAGGCACCAGCAGGTTGATGGTTCTATTCTCTGTCATAAAGCAAGGCACCAGTAGGTTGATGGTTCTATTCCCTGTCATAAAGCAAGGCACCAGTAGGTTGATGGTTTTATTCTCTGTCATGAAGCAAGGCACCAATAGGTTGATGGTTCTATTCCCTGTCATAAAGCAAGGCACCAGTAGGTTGATGGTTCTATTCTCTGTCATAAAGCAAGGCACCAATAGGTTGATGGTTCTATTCCCTGTCATAAAGCAAGGCACCAGTAGGTTGATGGTTCAATTCCCTGTCATGAAGCAAGGCACCAGTAGGTTGATGGTTCTATTCTCTGTCATGAAGCAAGGCACCAGTAGGTTGATGGTTCTATTCTCTGTCATAAAGCAAGGCACCAGTAGGTTGATGGTTCTATTCCCTGTCATAAAGCAAGGCACCAGTAGGTTGATGGTTCTATTCCCTGTCATAAAGCAAGGCACCAGTAGGTTGATGGTTCTATTCTCTGTCATAAAGCAAGGCACCGATAGGTTGATGGTTCTATTCTCTGTCATGAAGCAAGGCACCAGTAGGTTGATGGTTCTATTCTCTGTCATGAAGCAAGGCACCAGTAGGTTGATGGTTCTATTCTGTGTCATGAAGCAAGGCACCAGTAGGTTGATGGTTCTATTCCCTGTCATAAAGCAAGGCACCAGTAGGTTGATGGTTCTATTCTCTGTCATGAAGCAAGGCACCAGTAGGTTGATGGTTCTATTCCCTATCATAAAGCAAGGCACCAGTAGGTTGATGGTTCTATTCCCTATCATAAAGCAAGGCACCGGCAGTCTGATGGTTCTATTCCGTCATGAGGCAAGGCAGCGGCAGGCTGATGGTTCTATTCCCTATAATGAAGCAAGGCAGCGGCAGGCTGATGGTTCTATTCCCTGTAATGAAGCAAGGCACTGGCAGGCTGATGGTTCTATTCCCTGTAATGAAGCAAGGCAGCGGCAGGCTGATGGTTCTATTCACTGTAATGAAGCAAGGCACCGGCAGGCTGATGGTTCTATTCACTGTAATGAAGCAAGGCACCGGCAGGCTGATGGTTCTATTCCCTGTAATGAAGCAAGGCAGCGGCAGGCTGATGGTTCTATTCCATATAATGAAGCAAGGCAGCGGCAGGCTGATGGTTCTATTCCCTATAATGAAGCAAGGCAGCGGCAGGCTGATGGTTCTATTCCCTATAATGAAGCAAGGCATCGGCAGATTGATGGTTCTATTCCCTGTAATGAAGCAAGGCAGCGGCAGGCTGATGGTTCTATTCCCTATAATGAAGCAAGGCATCGGCAGATTGATGGTTGTGTTCTCACCGTGCCTCGGGGTCAGGTGATCCTCTGCGGTTTCCAGGGAGATGTCGCTGTGGCGGCGTTGGTGGCGGACCCTGCCAACTTGAGCTAACATCCTCATGGCCTCCTCGCTCGGCTGCGGCTTCACTGGGTAACGAGCCAGGTTGGGGTCGCTACGGTAACGGGCCTGAAACTCCTCCTGCTGCCGCCGCAGCTCGAGCTCATCCTGAACCTGATCCAGAGGGTCCTGAACCAGGAGGAGGAAGGTCACCATCACCATCATCACCATGGTAACCACCATCATCATCACCAGCTATCAGCATCCCCTACAGACTGCAGAGCTCATTACTGCCACACTGCAGGACTGAGGTCACCTCATTAATATTCTGTTAATATTCTGTGAAATGTGATTTATGAAACATCTGATGAACATCAAAATAAAGACCAAATTAAAAATAACGCTGAGTTTACCGTTGGAGAGTACTGGTGGCGTATTGCTCATCGGTGCCGTGAGTAGCCAATGTCACTCCTGTTTGTGTTCGGGACACAACGCTACTAACGCTACATCCTCCTACTAACACACTTGTTAACTGCTGCTATGGGACCTCTTTTCAGCCCTCTCCTATTGTTATTAACCTCACCCCCCCCTTCCCCTTTATTTCATGGTATACCCTGGTCTCCCTACTTGTTTTTTCCCCAACCTAGCTTTTCCCCTCCCCTTTCCCCCCGCTCCTCAATAAAAACTACTGGTTATCCCCCAATGAACTTATCTCTGCTCGCTCCGCTGGCATCCTCCACCGCTGCCAATACCTTCATCGCGGCTCCAGACACACCCGCTATTTATATTTCTCCACTAACCGTAACATCCTACCAGTATACTACATCCAAAGCATTCATTTCCACTGTGCCCCCTCCGCTGCAACCCCCTACACTGTCAACCTAGATAACCTAAGACCTCTCCAGCATGCCCCCTATTACATCGCCCTCTCATCCGATCAATTTTGCCCTCCTCAACACCTGATCATTAAACAACAAAGCCCCCATCATACATGAACTAGTCCTGGACAATTTAACTGAATTTCTCCTGGTCACAGAAACTTGGCAACAACCTGACTATTTTTTCCCTCTCAAACAAGAGTCCCCTCGGATTTTGGCTACATCTGCAAACCCTGTCCCTCTCATCACGGAGGTGGTCTAGCTGTTTTATTCAATCAGAACTTCAGTATCACAGAACTCACCCTCCCCACAGTCTCATCATTTGAACTCCTGGCATTTAAAGCCTGTTGCTCAATGACTGTCATCCTCACTTACCGGCCACCCAAACCTAATCCATCTTACCTGTCTGAACTGTCCAAACTCCTCACAGTTGCCTGATCTCTCTCCTCATGTCTACAGCTGCTCGGTGATTTAAACATACACATTGATTCACCAACCTGTAAGTTTGCATCTGAATTCATCAATTTACCCAGCAATTTCAACCTAGCGCAGCACGTCACCATCCCCACCCATGTCAAAGACCATATCCATGACCTAGTCTGCTCTGTCAATCTACTGGTACTCAACATCCATCTGTCCCATTTTCCTCTGACAGATCATAATCTCATCCAGTTCGTTATTCCATTCCCAGACCCACATCCACAACTCCTCAGAGAAATAACCTTCAACTCTCAGATCTGCTCTCCAATGCTCTCCTCCTGGAACCAGCCCCCACCTCACCTGATGATCTTGCCAATTACCTCAACACCACATTATTTGCCTCCATCGACACACTGACCCTCTGAGCTATGCACCATGAAACAGACTGGCCGCCGACTGGAACGACTCTCCAAGAAAACATCACTCACTGTCCACCACGACGCCTACAAACTCACCTCTCCTCCACCCTCTTCTCCACCGTGAACAGCCTCCTCAAGCCCTGTGCTGATTCCCTCTCCACCTCTACACCTGATTTTTTGGCCCTGATTCTGGCCCCTCTCCTCTCCGTCCCTTTTGACCTCCCTACCCCTCCTCCCCATCGCCACCTCTCCAGGTTTGTTCCAGTTGTCCCCTCCATCACCTCCAAACTCATCAGCTAAACCAAACCCACAACCCCCTCCCCACCCCCCTGCTGAAGACATGCCTTCCCATCCTATGCCCCCAGCTCACCAATGTCTTCAACTCCTCACTGTCCCATGGAATTGTCCC
Source organism: Thunnus thynnus (assembly GCF_963924715.1). Taxonomy (NCBI): domain Eukaryota; kingdom Metazoa; phylum Chordata; class Actinopteri; order Scombriformes; family Scombridae; genus Thunnus; species Thunnus thynnus. The sequence goes on from NC_089531.1 coordinate 310,607, forward strand.
ATCCGCCTTCAAAACTGTTGCTGTCTCCTAAAAAAGCCTGGTCTTGATCCATCCTGCCTCAACTCCTATCAGCCAATCTCCATCTTCCCTTCCTCTCTAAAACTCTGGAACGCCTCGTAGCCTCACAACTCCAAACCCACCTGCAATCCAATAACCTACTTGAACCCCTCCAGTCTGGTTTTCGCCCCCTCCACAGTACTGAAACTGCCCTCCTCAAAGAATTCAATGATCTCCTCACCTGTACTGATACCAGAGCCCTTAACATCCTCATCCTCCTCGACCTGATGTAGCCTTCGATAGTGTGAGCCACAACATCTCACTCAGCAGACTTGAAGACCTCAGTATCGAGGGCACCACACTTACTGGATCTGGTCCAACCTCTCCAAGAGATCACACTTCATTTCTCTTCACAACCACACTGTCCCAATCACAGTCACACAGGTTCCACACTCAGCCCTCTACTACATTCTCCCTCTTGGTCAGATTCTCTGCCACTTCAATCTGGACTTCCACTGCTATGCCGATGACACTCAGATATACCTCAGCACCAAAGCCCCCCACAACCAACCCCTCTCCCACATTAATTCCCGCCTGTCTGCAATAAAAGTCTGGATGCAACAAAATTGTCTCAAACTTAATGACAAGACTGAACTCATTGGCTCCAAGTCCACCCTCAGCAGAACCAACATATCTACACTCATCATTGATGGCACCACAGACACCCCGTCCTCCCAGGCCCACAATCTTGGTGGGACCCTTGATCCCACCCTTCGCAATATCGCAAAGATCAGGCTCTCTCTTACACACCGTGCTGCTGAAACACTCGTCCATGTCTTTTACTCCCGTCTTGACTATTGTAACTCGCTCCTCTACAGCATCAGTGCAGCCTCCATCAACAGACTCCAACTGGTCCAAACTTCTTATTCACACCAAATCCTGGCACCGCTTCACCCCAGTCCAAAAAGAGCTCCATTGGCTTCCTGTCTCCTACCAGACCTCCTCTCAGCCTACCAACCATCTCAGTCCCTCAGATCCACCTCTGCTGGTCCAACTTTCACAGTTTTGGGGACAGAGCCTTCTTTAGGGCAGCTATATACGTACCATGTATAATTATTAATGCTTAAATACTAAAAATAAGAAACATAAATAAAAAACATAATAAAAATGTAATTAACAGAGTAAGTAATAAAAAGATAATTTACACATGAAATCAACTAAATCCTAAATAAATAAATGAATAATGACATGTTGCTGCTACCTGTTGCATCAGACTCACCTGTGAGTGCCAACGGCCTCGCCTGTCTCTGATTGGTCGTCTCCTGCCCCGCAGTTCCTCTTCCCCGTAACCATGGGAGCCATGTGGTGAGCGGGAGCGGCGGTCCAGACCAAGGTCAGAGGGTGAGCGAGGCATCCTGCCCCCCCCACCATCGTAGTACGATCCCGAGTGGCTCTGCCTCCTGTCGATCAAACAGAATGAGCCAATCAGAGCGGAGGAGGAGGAGTCTGTCCTTTTGAAATTGAAAACGCACACACTGAATTTAATAAAAGCACCCTGCAGGTGTTCAGGACAACAACTAACAGCCTGCACAGCTGAATGAGGCCAATTTCCATTATTATTGAAAATCCAAAAGCGATCAATTAAATATTGGCTTCATCTACAGGAAGTGACCTTCACTCCTTCCATCACAAAGCTCTGCAGCGCCGAGAGATCAGCGAAGGCAGAAGTCGCCTCACTCAGCTGGTTTTGATGCTTTGTTCCCAAACCAGTTCAAGCAGTGTTCTGCCTCAGGACCAGTCTGAGACCAGAACTATCAGAGTCAAGCAAATTATAACACAACAGAAACAAAATTACCTCACTTATTGGAACCCAAAATCACACAGACGAAGCAAACACTATCTGGCCCTAAAGAGATGCCTGACCACAGCGGCTGATGTTCAGACTGAGCTCACAGAAACAGCAGATACAAGACAACATGGCTGCTGCAGAGACAGAGCTGCACTTCCTCACACAGAGACTAAATCTAAATCTATGTATTATATATCATATATAATTATATATTATGTATATATTATTGGCTACATCCTGCACATGCACAATAATCAATAATTTACTTATGTGATTTTTTTCCACATTATGGGGTTTGAGTATCTCAGTTTCCTCATTAAGCAAAGACGTTAGTTCTGCTGTTATATATATACACAAATATATACGTATGGATTTGGTTATTGTCAACATTCATTATTCATACAGAGCTTTGGCAACACTGTATTTTGTTATGAATAAATAATTTGATTTATAAAGATATAAGAGAGAGAGAGACCCCCAGTCCTCCCAGTACAAAGCCCTTCAGTGCCACCAGTCACCAGTCACCTCTACCCACACACACCAAAAACAATCTGACCAACCAAATCATCTCAAAACAACAAGAAAATTATATCAAATATTGGAATGAAACCACAAAATCACAAAGTAAATTAGAATAGTATTTGAGTCTAAACAGAGAGTCCATGGTGGCGGAGAACCCGACCACCGTGAGAACCCGACCACCATGAGAACCCGACCACCGTGAGAACCCGACCACCGTGAGAACCCGACCACCATGAGAACCCGACCACCGTGAGAACCCGACCACCGTGAACCCGACCACCATGAGAACCCAACCACCGTGAGAACCCGACCACCATGAGAACCCAACCACCGTGAGAACCCGACCACCATGAGAACCCGACCACCGTGAGAACCCGACCACCGTGAACCCAACCACCATGAGAACCCAACCACCATGAGAACCCGACCACCATGAGAACCCGACCACCGTGAGAACCCGACCACCGTGAACCCAACCACCATGAGAACCCAACCACCATGAGAACCCGACCACCGTGAAAACCCGACCACCATGAGAACCCGACCACCATGAGAACCCGACCACCGTGAGAACCCGACCACCGTGAGAACCCGACCACCGTGAACCCAACCACCATGAGAACCCGACCACCATGAGAACCCGACCACCGTGAACCCGACCACCGTGAACCCGACCACCGTGAGAACCCGACCACCATGAGAACCCGACCACCGTGAACCCGACCACCGTGAACCCGACCACCATGAGAACCCGACCACCGTGAACCCGATCACCATGAGAACCCGACCACCGTGAGAACCCGACCACCATGAGAACCCGACCACCGTGAACCCGACCACCATGAGAACCCGACCACCGTGAACCCGACCACCGTGAGAACCCGACCACCATGAGAACCCGACCACCGTGAACCCGACCACCATGAGAACCCGACCACCATGAGAACCCGACCACCGTGAGAACCCGACCACCGTGAGAACCCGACCACCGTGAGAACCCGACCACCGTGAACCCGACCACCGTGAGAACCCGACCACCATGAGAACCCGACCACCGTGAGAACCCGACCACCGTGAACCCGACCACCGTGAGAACCCGACCACCGTGAGAACCCGACCACCGTGAGAACCCGACCACCGTGACACAGCCGGGACATAGAAACAGTCACAACAGGCTCCTCAGGGAGGCAGAATCTCACTTCCTGTTATACTGTGACAAATATAAAGATTTAAGAGAAGTTTAAATCATATATATCCTGAGTTTATCTGCCTCCCTGATCTCCAGAACCTGTCCTGTCTATGTGGGGAGAAAAGTCAATGTGCAGTAAAAGCTGCAAAATCTATGAAGACTTTTCATAATCTGAGAGAAATAAACTCTGTAGTAAATGTTTCTATGATTACATCTGTAAAAATGCCTTTTATTATATTGTATTTAATATTATTGTT
>NC_089531.1:319420-361920 GCF_963924715.1 Thunnus thynnus
AGTACATTACCGGCCAAAAGTTTTAGAACGCCCCCATTTTTCCAGTTTTCATTGAAATCTAAGTAGTTGAAGTAAATGTCAGTTATAATAAACCTTTTTCAGGGATCTTCAACCTCATTGACTCCACTCGTCCACTAGTCGTCTCTCTGACGTAATCAGGACGTGTTTATAAAAACTGAGTCTCCAAATGTTCTTCTCAGAAATCCGTCTGGACTTAAGAGCTGCAGACATCTGAATTTTAGTTTTTGCTCCAAAGTAGTGCTGGAGTGGAACTCACAGCTCTTCTGCAGCTCTGGGAGTAAATTAAGCCTTCTTACAGGTGGTGACTTCCAGAGACTGTCTGTATCAAAGCCTGGAGGAGGAAGCCTGATGGTCTGCAGCTCTTCAGATGGATCCAGAGTTGGTGACCCGGCAGCATCCTGCAGCACCTCGGATCTACAGTCAGCTGGTCAGGAACCAGCACAGTCATAGAGCTGGTTTGGGAATTACTGGACAGAAAGCAGCCTGACAGCAACACGTTTAATATCTGCAGCAGAGTTGGAAGAACTTTGCAACAATATTTGATTTTCGTCGTAGGAAGAATAAAGTGTGTTTGGCTGTTATATCTGCAAAATGTCCAAAACTTCAAACACTGAGACATTAAACTGTAAATGTCAATAAAAACTAAACAATGGAGGCACTGAAACTTTTGACCAGTAGTGTAGTTTAACGAGGGAAACAGGAAGTAGTTTAACGAGGGAAACAGGAAGTAGTTTAACGAGGGAAACAGGAAGTAGTTTAATGAGGGAAACAGGAAGCAGTTTAACGAGGGAAACAGGAAGCAGTTCAACGAGGGAAACAGGAAGTAGTTTAACGAGGGAAACAGGAAGTAGTTTAATGAGGGAAACAGGAAGCAGTTTAACGAGGGAAACAGGAAGTAGTTTAACGAGGGAAACAGGAAGTAGTTTAACGAGGGAAACAGGATGTTGTTTAATAAGGTTCGAGTTTGGGAGGACAACTGGTTGATCAGATTTAATTTTGAAAATTCGTCAGAGTTAATAAACTGGGATCAGATTTGAGGTTTGGCTCCGCCTTCCTCACTGTCCTCTGCAGCTTAAACGGGAAGGGGCGTGGCCAGGACAGGTGCACTTTGGGAGATGTATTTCTGACTGATATACTTACGAGACCAATGGAGGTTTGACTTCGTCCTGATCCCTGCAGGCACATGATGATGATGATGATGATGATGATGATGATGATGATGTCAGAACAGAGATGAAGATGAAAACAAAAAGTGAAGCATGAAATAATAAAATACATACATACAAAATGAAACAGACATCAAATTAAAACTGAGTTCAAAAAAACGTCAAACTGTCATGATGCACAGCTGGCCACGCCCCCAACCAGTGATGTCACTGCAGGTGTTTTTGTTAAATGAGCTTTTACAAGTGGAGGTCACTGGTTCATAACTCAGGGCTTATGGGTAATGAACAATCAGAAACATTTCCTGTTGTCACACTGTGATGTCAGCTCGTTTCACCGAAAACTAAAAACCTGACGGCACGAAGACGCTTCGAGTCGCGTATTCGAAGTGTCCACCTCAGTTCACAAATCGATACTTCCTGATCAAGCCAACCTGACGACGATAATGTAAACAAACCTCCACGTGAACAAAACTGCACATGAACACAACTCAATCAGTACGAAAACTACCAGGATTCCAGAGTAAAGACTTTAAAATGGGCGTAATTGTGCCCTCCTGTGTTCCTCAGTAGACCAGACAGGAGGGCGTTACGGTAGTCCAGCCTTATAAACACACCAGTCTCTGTGTTCCTCAGTAGACCAGACAGGAGGGCGTTACGGTAGTCCAGCCTTATAAACACATCAGTCTCTGTGTTCCTCAGTAGACCAGACAGGAGGGCGTTACGGTAGTCCAGCCTTATAAACACATCAGTCTCTGTGTTCCTCAGTAGACCAGACAGGAAGGCGTTACGGTAGTCCAGCCTTATAAACACATCAGTCTCTGTGTTGCTCAGAGACAGAAATGGCCTCACTTTGTTCTTCATGCGACAAAATGCTGTTTATGTGATGTTCTGCGATCTGTCCTTGTCTTGCATCCTGGCTGAATCCCAGCGAGTTCAGTTTCTCTCTCTGAGCCTTTGAACCAATGATCAGTACATCAGTACAGTTTAAAAGTGAGTCAGTGGGTCACGTAGAGAACATCTATAAGAATCTGGTGGTCCACAGTCTCAACGGCAGCACTCAGGTCAAGTATCACCAGAACTGAAGGCTTGTTGTTCTGGTATCGTTCACGTTTAGCAGGATTAGGGTTATGGTTAGGGTTAGGGTTAGGATTATGGTTATGGTTAGGGTTATGGTTATGGTTAGGATTATGGTTATGGTTAGGGTTAGGATTATGGTTATGGTTAGGGTTATGGTTAGGGTTAGGGTTATGGTTATGGTTATGGTTAGGATTAGGGTTATGGTTAGGGTTATGGTTATGGTTATGGTTAGGGTTATGGTTAGGGTTATGGTTAGGGTTCCTTTGCTGTCATGTGTCCTAAAACCTGATTAAAACATTTCTTATTTTGTGTTTGAGTTAAAAACAGTATTTATCTGATTTAAAACTGTTTTCTTTAAAGTTTTAATTAAAGGACCAGTGTGTCGGGTTTAGTGGCATCTATTAGTGGTGAGGTTGTAGGAGAACCGACGGTTCCTCCTGTGAAAGTTCCTCTCTAGAACCAGTGTTTGGTTTGTCCGTTCTGGGCTTCTGTAGAAACATGGCGGCTCTGTGGAAGAGGAGCTGCTTCCTCTGTAGATATAAAGGCTCATTCTGAGGTAACGAAAACACAACGATTCTTATTTTCAGATGATTAAACACTAATTAATACTTATGAATATTATGTTTCTGCCAAGTCTGTTCTGCTAGATGCCGCTAAATTCTGCACACTGCACCTTTAAAAACTGGAGATTTGAAATTCAAAACACACAACATAAACTACACTCAACGTAAACAAAACTCTACATTAACAAACACACATGTGCTGGGATTTACACGTTACCCAGGATGCTTTGTAATGTGGTTTCTGCGTCTGGGTAACTGCATCCATTAATCACACACTGCAGCACAAAACTCGGTAGAGAGAAAGCTTAATTTAACAGGAACCCTGCAGGACTTCAGGTTTCTTTTGATTCAAACTAAACTTTATTATCCTGCAGCTGTTGAACACATCAGCTAATATTTAGTGGCAGCTGAGAAACATCTGAAACAGAATATTTCATGAAAAGATCTAAAAACTGACTCAAACAAAACCAGCAGAGTCAAATAATAAAGAACAACAATAAACCTCACCTAACTTAAAAAGAATCACATGACCTGATCTCAGCTGATTCTAAAACATTTATCACCGTTTATTGTTCATTTTAATGGTTTTCTTTGCACAAAAATAAACAAAATCAATTATCAATAAAACGATTTAAATGAGACAAACTGGAAATTCTTCAGTCTGTAAAAATACTTTTTCTCTGAAGGAAACTTGATGTGTTTTTATTGTTTGAATGAAACATGTGATGGTTTTTACTGTGTTTCTACTTGTTTCTGTTCTTATTGTGAACTGAAGGAACACAGTTTGGTTCTCCTGTAAACTGATAATTAATTATGGAGAGAACAATGATAAATTCTTCTTTGAACCTTCATATTTGTAGGCAGGAGTCCCTGAGAGTCTCTGAGAGACCCTGAGAGTCTCTGAGACTCCCTGAGACTCCCCGAGAGTCCCTGAGAGTCTCTGAGAGACCCTGAGAGACCCTGAGAGTCCCTGAGAGACCCTGAGAGTCCCTGAGAGTCCCTGAGAGTCCCTGAGAGACCCTAAGAGTCCTTTATGGAACAAACAGACGAAGACAGAAATGTTACAGATTCTTCTACAGCTGAAGGTTCAACAACAATACATTCAATATATCTGATGTATACATATATACATCAGATGATCATCAGAATCAGTTACACTGAGGAAAAGCCTCATAATTAACCTGTTAAACAAAAACTATCAAACTCCTTTAAGTTTAAAGGACCAGTTCAGTGTTCCCAGTGTTCCCAGTGTTCCCAGTGTTCCCAGTGTGTTAAACCAGCAGTCAGGTGTCTGTAATCATTCCTCCTGTTCATATTGGATATTAAAGATCCTTCAAATGTGTTTTCAATGGAAGTGATGGAGGATAAAATCCACAGTGTGTCCACACAGTCATTTAAAAGTCTGTGTGAAGCTTCTATTCAGCTTCAGCAGTCTGAGTTAGTCATATCAAGTGGATATCTGACACATTTACAGTCTTTTTAGCATCAAATTCCCTCTTTGTGTTTCCTCGGACAGTGTTTCCCTGTTGAGCTGCAGGTGGAAGTATAGTAACAAAAAGAGGGACTTTGGCACTAAAAAGACTGTAACGTTGAAAGATATCTACTTGATTTGACTCATTTGGACGCTGAAGCTTCATATTAGCTTCAGACTGTGGATTTTGTCCTCCATCACTTCCATTGTAAGGTCATTATGAAGGGATCTTCTAATGGTCAGTATGAACAGGAGGAATGATTACAACAAGAAACACACTGACTGTTGGTTTAACGACAGACTTGATAAACTGTGAACTGATGACGACTGGTGAGAAACACCAGCGATCAGCGATCAATAATCAATAACCCTCCTTACTTCAGCATGCTCTGCTCCTTCTCCTCCTCCTTCTTCTGTCTGTCCATCACCGACAGGATGATGCTGCGCTCCTCCTCCGTCAGGTGGCTCAGATCCGGCAGCTCCGGGCCCGGCTCCTTCCCAGGGGGTCCGGCTGGTCCGGACATCCCGCCTGCAGAGAAAAACACGACGACGATGATGATGATGATGAAGGCCACATAGCTGCACCTGCTCACATTATTTTGTCCAGCCGAGGAACTCTGCCTCACCCCTCTGTCCCTCACCCCCCCTCACCCCTCCCTCACCCCTCCATCCTTCATCAATACCTCCCTCACCCCTCCCTCACCCCCCCCTCACTCCTCTGTCTCTCACCCCTCCATCCTTCACCCCTCCCTCACCCCTCCGTCCCTCACCCCTCCCTCACCCCTCCCTCACCCCTCCATCCCTCATCAATACCTCCCTCACCCCTCCCTCACCCCTCCATCCCTCATCAATACCTCCCTCACTCCTCCCTCCCTCACCCCTGTCTCACCCCTCAATCCCTCATCAATACCTCCCTCACCCCTCCCTCACCCCTCCATCCCTCATCAATACCTCCCTCACCCCTGCCTCCCTCACCCCTCCCTCGCCCCTGTCTCACCCCTCCCTCACCCCTCCATCCCTCATCAATACCTCCCTCACCCCTCCCTCACCCCTGTCTCACCCCTCAATCCCTCATCAATACCTCCCTCACCCCTCCCTCACCCCTCAATCCCTCATCAATACCTCCCTCACTCCTCCCTCCCTCGCCCCTGTCTCACTCCTCCGTCCCTCACCCCTCCATCCCTCCCTCACCCCTGTCTCACCCCTCAATCCCTCATCAATACCTCCCTCACCCCTCCCTCCCTCCCTCACCCCTCCATCCCTCATCAATACCTCCCTCACCCCTCCCTCGCCCCTGTCTCACTCCTCCGTCCCTCACCCCTCCCTCACCCCTCTGTCCCTCACCCCTCCATCCTTCACCCCTTCACCCCTCACTCCTCCCTCACCCCTGTCTCACCCCTCAATCCCTCATCAATACCTCCCTCACCCCTGCCTCCCTCACCCCTCACCCCTGCCTCCCTCGCCCCTGTCTCACCCCTCCGTCCCTCACCCCTCCCTCCCTCACCCCTCCGTCCCTCACCCCTCCATCCTTCATCAATACCTCCCTCACCCCTCACCCCTCCCTCGCCCCTGTCTCACCCCTCCGTCCCTCACCTCTCCCTCCCTCACCCCTCCGTCCCTCCCTCACTCACCGACAGGCGCAGCGGCGTGCTCTCGCCTGTTATGCCGCAGTCATGTCGTCCTCTCCGGGGTTCAGCGGCGGCGGCTCCGGTCGTCTCTCCGTCCCGGCTGCGGCTCTCATCCTGCGCTCCTCCCCGGCGGTCCGGCCCTGCTGCTCGGCCTGCAGCTGTCGCGGTGTCCGCTGCGCTTCTCGGGTCTTCACGGCGGTAATGGACGCGGCGGTGGAGACGGAGAGGAGGAAATAAATATAAATCCTCCATACGCTGAGGAGGAGGGGGGAGGAGGGGTGAGGGGGGCGTCTGCGTGACGGCGTTACGCACAACAAAGATCAGCTGGTCACGGGTGTGTGTGTGTGTGTGTGTGTGTGGAGGGAAAGGAGATAAACATAGACCTGCAGCCAAAGATAGAAATACAAACAGATTAACGCCTAGAACTGTGATCAATATCATATATATATATACATACATGTATATATACATACATGTATGTATATATATACTCTGTATGTGGACACCTAATTTAATTTTAATTTAATTTTTAATGCAACCCTACATATTTGAGGGGAAAAGAAATTAAATAATCAACTAAAATATTCAACTATGAAATGAGTATTTTGTTAAGAAAGATAACATTTTTTGAATTTGTAGATTTGTTTTATTTATTTAATTCTTTATTTAAACAGGTCATCTTACTGAGATCAGGGTTAATACAAGTCTGAGTACAAGAACAAACATTCACAGTTAAAGCAGACAGACATTATTCTCACATTAAGAAAAGCAAATTCATGAGAGCAGCCTTTTAAAATATACAAGTGAGATTAAAGAGTGTAACTTCATATATTTTCCATCTGCATGCAGCAGAGTGTTTAACCTCTTAACATCCATGACAGAAGACCTGTGAGGCCATGATGCAGGTATCAGGCTTCATCTGACAGGTGACGTCTTCTAGTTTCTACATCAGTTACAATAAGGCTCAACAAAGTGTTTGGTCCTCGTCTATAATGAGTCAGACATGAATAACAATAATCAGGACATGCTTTATGCCAGAACTATGCAGAACACCACAAACCTTCTACATCCTGTCAACCCGTATAATATTCCAGACCTTCAGGCCGGATCTTATGGGAGCTGGTTTACAGTTTGTGGTGTCACTGGTGTCCCCGAACCTCTCCCATCATCTCCAATTGGCCAACTGTGCCCATTGCTTTTACTCGTTACTGCGTGACGCTGCTGCTTACAACTGGCCCGGTGGATGTTAAGAGGTTAAACCACTTTTACTATGTTCAGAGAAAACCAGAAGTACAGCTGCTGTTAAAATGTCTTATCTGTTACAGTAAAATTGTGGATCTTCATAAAATATCACTTTATGTCTTAATAGATAACTAACTGCTTTAAACAAGACAACTGAACAGTAACCGGAAACAATCCAACAATCACTTTGTTAAAACATTAGTTCATATATACAGAAAGTTCAAATACATCAGAAACTCTGAAAGTGTAAATCTTCTCAGTGAAGAGTTCACAAGCTGAATATGCAGATATTTTAATTTCTAGTTTAACTGCTTGATGCAAGACGTCAGAAGTGAATCCTGCGTGTGAGCAACAGAGATTAATTATACAGAAATATTGGAAACCTTCCACCTTTTAATTTAAAAAAAAAAATTCTCTGTATCAAGTTGCAACTGACAGAAGTATCTGATATTCATCATTCTTTATTTCACATTGAATATTAATGAAACTGTGCTTTTGATTTACAACTTAAAATATTAATTAATACAATAAAACAAATGAAAATAGCCAAAAATATCTTAATATTTAGTAGCTCAGCCTTTGGAGACAATAACTGCAGTCAAGCTCTTTCTGTGTCTCTGAATAAGGTTTCTACTCTTCTTCACTGGTAGTTCAGCCTCTTCTTCACTGGTAGTTCAGCCTCTTCTTCACTGGTAGTTCAGACTCTTCTTCACTGGTAGTCCAGCCTCTTCTTCACTGGTAGTTCGGACTCTTCTTCACTGGTAGTTCAGACTCTTCTTCACTGGTAGTTCAGACTCTTCTTCACTGGTAGTTCAGACTCTTCTTCACTGGTAGTTCAGACTCTTCTTCACTGGTAGTTCAGCCTCTTCTCCACTGGTAGTCCAGCCTCTTCTTCACTGGTAGTCCAGCCTCTTCTCCACTGGTAGTTCGGACTCTTCTTCACTGGTAGTTCGGACTCTTCTTCACTGGTAGTTCGGACTCTTCTTCACTGGTAGTTCGGACTCTTCTTCACTGGTAGTCCTGTCTCTTCTTCACTGGTGGTTCAGACTCTTCTTCACTAGTAGTCCAGCCTCTTCTCCACTGGTAGTTCAGACTCTTCTTCACTAGTAGTCCAGCCTCTTCTCCACTGGTAGTTCAGACTCTTCTCCACCGGTAGTCCAGCCTCTTCTCCACTGGTAGTTCAGACTCTTCTCCACCGGTAGTTCAGACTCTTCTTCACTAGTAGTCCAGCCTCTTCTCCACTGGTAGTTCAGCCTCTTCTCCACTGGTAGTTCAGACTCTTCTCCACTGGTAGTTCAGACTCTTCTTCACTGGTAGTCCAGCCTCTTCTTCACTGGTAGTTCAGACTCTTCTTCACTGGTAGTCCAGTCTCTTCTTCACTGGTGGTTCAGACTCTTCTTCACTAGTAGTCCAGCCTCTTCTCCACTGGTAGTTCAGACTCTTCTTCACTAGTAGTCCAGCCTCTTCTCCACTGGTAGTCCAGCCTCTTCTCCACTGGTAGTTCAGCCTCTTCTCCACTGGTAGTTCAGACTCTTCTTCACTGGTAGTCCAGCCTCTTCTTCACTGGTAGTTCAGCCTCTTCTTCACTGGTAGTCCAGCCTCTTCTTCACTGGTAGTTCAGACTCTTCTTCACTGGTAGTTCAGACTCTTCTTCACTGGTAGTCCAGCCTCTTCCCCACTGGTGGTTCAGCCTCTTCTCCACTGGTAGTTCAGACTCTTCTTCACTGGTAGTCCAGCCTCTTCTTCATTGGTAGTTCAGACTCTTCTTCACTGGTAGTTCAGACTCTTCTTCACTGGTAGTCCAGCCTCTTCTCCACTGGTAGTCCAGCCTCTTCTCCACTGGTAGTTCAGACTCTTCTTCACTGGTAGTTCAGACTCTTCTTCACTGGTAGTCCAGCCTCTTCTCCACTGGTAGTTCAGACTCTTCTTCACTGGTTGTTCAGACTCTTCTCCACCGGTAGTTCAGACTCTTCTTCACTAGTAGTCCAGCCTCTTCTCCACTGGTAGTTCAGCCTCTTCTCCACTGGTAGTTCAGCCTCTTCTCCACTGGTAGTTCAGACTCTTCTTCACTGGTAGTCCAGCCTCTTCTTCACTAGTAGTCCAGCCTCTTCTTCACTGGTAGTCCAGCCTCTTCTTCACTGGTAATTCAGACTCTTCTTCACTGGTAGTTCAGCCTCTTCTCCACTGGTAGTTCAGACTCTTCTTCACTGGTTCAGACTTTCCTGAACTAACTTCAATGATTTGTTCAGCTAAACCATCAACCTGTCTCTTAGACCCCATCCCAACTAGGCTCCTTAATGAAGTCTTACCCTTAGTGAGCACTTCTTTACTAGATATGATCAATCTGTCTTTAGTAACAGGCTATGTACCACAGTCCTTTAAAGTAGCTGTAATTAAACCTCCTCTTAAGAAGCCTACTCTTGATTCAGGCATTTTAGCTAATTATAGACCTATATCTAACCTTCCATTTCTCTCTAAGAGACTGCTCTCCATTTCTTTCTAAGAGACTGCTCTCTCTAAGCAGTCTCTAATCAGTTATGTGACTTTCTACATAACAATAGTTTATTTGAGGATTTTAAGTCAGGATTTAGAGGCATCATAGCACAGAGACAGCACTGGTGAAAGTTACAAATGACCTCCTAACTGCATCGGACAAAGGATTTGTCTCCATACTTGTCCTGTTAGATCTTAGTGCCGCATTCAACACAATTGACCATCACATCCTTTTGCAGAGACTGGAACATTTAATTGGCATTAAAGGAACTGCATTAAGCTGGTTTAAGTCCTATTTATCAGACTGATTTCAGTTTGTACATGTTAATGATGAATCCTCCATGAAGGCAAAAGTTAGACACGGAGTTCCACAAGGTTCTGTACTTGGACCAATTCTATTCACCTTATATATGCTTCCTTTAGGTAATATTATTAGGAAACACTCCATAAATTTTCATTGTTATGCAGATGATACCCAATTATATTTATCAATGAAGCCTGATGAAACCAATCAGTTAAACAAACTCCAAACATGCCTTAACGACATAAAGACCTGGATGACCTGCAATTTTCTGCCACTAAACTCAGATAAAACTGAAGTTATTGTGCTTGGCCCTAAACACCTTAGAAACACATTATCTAATAATATAGCTACTCTGGATGGCATTACCCTGGCCTCCAGCACCACCGTAAGGAATCTGGGAGTTATCTTTGATCAGGATATGTCCTTTAACTCCCACATAAATCAAATCTCAAGGACTGCCTTTTTTCACTTACGTAATATCACAAAAATCACATCCTGTCCCAAAAAGATGCAGAAAAACTAGTTCAAACATTTGTTACTTCTAGGCTGGATTATTGCAATTCCTTATTATCAGGCTGCTCTAACAAGTCTCTAAAGACTCTCCAGCTGGTCCAGAATGCAGCTGCACGTGTTCTGACTAAAACTAGAAAAAGAGATCACATTTCTCCCATTTTAGCTTCACTACATTGGCTTCCTGTAAAATCTAGAATAGAATTTAAAATCCTTCTCCTAACTTACAAAGCCCTTAATGGTCAGACACCATCATATCTTAAAGAACTCATAGTACCGAATTATCCCACTAGAACACTGCGCTCCCAGTATGCAGGCTTACTGGTGGTTCCTACAGTCTTTAAAAGTAGAATGGGAGGCAGAGCCTTCAGCTATCAGGCTCCTCTCCTGTGGAACCATCTTCCAGATTGGGTCCGGGGTGCAGACACCCTCTCTATGTTTAAGAGTAGGCTTAAAACTTTCCTTTTTGATAAAGCTTATAGTTAGGGCCGACCAGGCTCGCCTTGGATCAGCCCTTAGTTATGCTGCTATAGGCCTAGACTGCTGGGGGACTTCCCATGATGCACTGAGCTCCTCTCTCCTCCTCCTCCTCTCCATCTGTATGTATTCATGTACCATTAATGCATGTCACTAACTTGGCTTCTTCCCTGGAGTTTTTTGTGCTTTCTCATCTCACAGGAATCCCTGGGTTGCAGGCTGAGCCTTCGCAGTCTTATTGGTGTCCTTCCCCGGCTATTGCTGCTGTTGTTGTTATTGTTATGAATATTGTTATTCTGGATGCAGCATCAGGAGGGACATTTATGTCCCCTTACCATGATGGCTTCTTCCCCAGTACAAATGGACTTTGGCTCAGGTTGAGCAGCACTTCGTCATGCCCAAGGTGCTGGCACACTGATACGTGTCATGCAGTGGCTTTAACTGGCAAAGCTGACTTTACAAGGGGCATACCTGTCCTCATAGATGCAGCCTTAGGAGGGACATTTATGTCCCCTCACCATGGCAGCTTTTTCACTAGTAAAATTGGACGTTAGCTCAGGGTGTGCAGCACTCAGTCATTCCAAGGTGCTAACACACTCACATAAGCAATGGAGTAGCTTTACCTTGCAAAGCTAGCTTCCTGAGGGGCATAACTGTCCTCATAGATGCAGCTTTAGGAGGGACATTTATGTCCCCTCACCATGACATTCCTTATCATGATGGTTTCCCCAGGTGGAGATACGTTGTCCAGTGTTACATTTCCTTATGATGACAGCTTTCCCCCCTAAACATTATGAACTGACCTCCTAGATGAGTGTTTACTAGGGTCATTTATGTCTCCTTACCATGATGGCTTCTTTCCTAGTACAAATGGACTTTGGCTCAGGGTGTGCAGCACTCAGTCATTCCAAGGTGCTGGCACACTCACATTAGTCATGGAGTGGCTTTACCTTGCAAAGCTAGCTTCCTGAGGGGCATACCTGTCCTCACAGATGCAGCTTTAGGAGGGACATTTATGTCATTCATGACATTCCTTATCATGACAGTTTCCCTTATGGAAATACATTATCCAGGGTTAAATTTCCTTATGATGACAGCTTTCCCCCCTAGTCATTATGAACTGACTTCCTAGATGAGTCTTTACTAGGGATATTTATGTCCCCTTACCATGGCAGCTTTTTCCCTAGTAAAATTGGACTTTGGCTCAGGGTGTGCAGCTCTCAGTCATTCCAAGGTGCTGGCACACTCACATAAGTAATGGAGTGTCTTTATCTTGCAAAGCTAGCTTCCTGAGGTGCATAACTGTCCTCATAGATGCAGCTTTAGGAGGGACATTTATGTCTCCTCACCAACAGCTTTTTCCCTAGTAAAAATGAACTCTGGCTATGGGTGTGCAGCACATTAATCATGCCAAGGTACTGGCATATATAAGTCATGGAGTGGCTTTACCTCATCTATCTAGGATTACTTTTTCTTATGGTGACGGCTTTATCCCTAGTAAGAATCAGCTGTGGCTTGGGGTGTGCAGCACATTAGTCATTCCCAGGTACTGGCATACTCATATAAGTCATGGAGTGGCTCTACCTCATCTATCTAGGATTACATTTTCTTATGGCGATGGCTTTTTCCCCAGTAAAAATGAACTCTGGCTTAGGTTGTGTAGCACATTAGTCTTGCCAACATACTGGCATACTGGCATAAGTCATGGAGTGGCTTTACCTTGCAAAGCTTTAGGAGGGACATTTATGTCCCCTCACCATGACGGCTTATGAACCTTATCATGACATTGTTCCTGGGAGCATTCATTTTTGTTTTTATACGCTTTTAATTTTAGAAAATTTAAGAGTTACAATAAGTATTCATGAATAAACTACCTTATCAAGGAGGTCCCCACACCGGGTCTCGAACTGGACTTTTTTTCTTTTTCTTAACGAAAACAAATAATTTTTAAAATATTTGTATGAAACAAATTTTCGTAAACCCCCCCCCCACTATTTGTGCTTTGCCGAATAACATGTTTGTATTTAGCCACACCCCTACTGGATATATGTACATATGTCCCTGTTAACCTTACAAAGTTGTCTCAATAAGCTTCTACTTATGGCGTTACAGCTAGTAATCCTGTCATGAACTTTTGTGAAAGAGCACCACCTGGTGTTCAAACCGCGGTATTACACCCTCCCCCAGGCCCTTACCCATATGCTTTTGCCAGATCTCCTTGTAATGACAGCTTTCGAAAATTTCACATTCAAAGTCAATTAGGAGTGGTACGCAATGTCCTAAATATTGTATGGGAATGCCAGAAACGCAAGATTTAGTGACGGATTCGCAAACTCACGAGGCCAGCCTGAACACCCCCAGACCCCAACCCCCAACCCCCAACCCCTAATCCTTCCCATTAT
Source organism: Thunnus thynnus (assembly GCF_963924715.1). Taxonomy (NCBI): domain Eukaryota; kingdom Metazoa; phylum Chordata; class Actinopteri; order Scombriformes; family Scombridae; genus Thunnus; species Thunnus thynnus. The sequence continues at coordinate 332,775 of NC_089531.1, forward strand.
TTGGTGGCTGTGAGCATCTGAAGCTGGCGGTTAGAGATGCAGATGAATTCGTAGTAAATTATCATGTTTGCACAACATAAAAAACCTTTTGGGACTTTTTGGGACTCATTGATGAAGTTAGCATAAGATTGGCTAACACCAGCTAACTGAACCATTGACTGATGACAGCAGCAATTCAATTCAATTCAATTCAGTTCAATTCAGTTCAATTCAATAAGCTTTATTGGCATCAAGGATAATACAATTCATTAAATAAGATGAAATCAATCAATAAATAAAAGAAATACAAGAAAATTATATATAACATTTTATATAACCTATAAGTTATATATAACTTATAACCTATATATAACTTATATATAACTTATAACTTATATATAACTTATAACCTATATATAACTTATATATAACTTATATATAACTTATATATAACTTCTATATAACTTATAACTTATAATGAAATATCTATTTATTATCTGAAGCTGAAATATGAAACTCCTGATATCAACATCCATCAACATATCAATTAATATAATTGAACAGATTCTTTAAGTTTGATACATTTAGAAAAATCTGATCTGAAGAATCTGGACCGCCTGATGATGTCATCGTAGACGTGCTGTGACGGGACAGTGCAGACCGGCGATGTAGCGTAGATAATAAGTGGTTTAAAGTTTATATTAGGTTGTTGAGTTGAATGATCAACCTCTTAAAGCTTCGTTAGGGGAGCGTGTGACCACTGAGAGCAGGTCTGACAGTATCATACTGTCTGTCTGGAGAGACGGACACAAGCAGCCTCCTGAAGTTAGGATGTGATTTAGTGCTGATTGAAAACATCTTTGATAGAGGCTGATAGTGAGGCAGCAGGACTGTGATACTGATGAATATTCATATTATCTGCAGCTGAACTTTGGAAGTCATTCCTGCACAGAATGATGAGTTTGAGTTATTGTCTGTGATGTATGTATTGATACGGGTAAACCAGCCTCAAGTATGTATTGATGATTTTTATGAAGGTTCAGCTTTTAAGATTAACGTACCAAAATAACTGAACTGTCCTGCAGTTGTATCACTGACCTGTAAAATATATTTCAAATGGCAAAATAAATGTGTTCAATTGATTTTGTTTGTATTTATTTGAACTTAACATTTTAATGTTTAAGTTTTTTCTGAGTTAACAGAAAGAACCTGAAAATATCAGATTTGCAGTATTTTTCAATGCTATTTTAAGTGTAAATTTACAGTAAATTACTGGTTACTGAGTTGCAGCGTACTGTATACTGTAATTATACTACAGCATACTTCTGTATCACAGTGATTTGACTGTGCAGACTGTGAGGTCACAGTGTATAGCTGCCATTTTACAATAATTTACTGTGGAAATGGCACAGTAACGTACTGTGAAAGTAATGCAACTGTAATTTACTGTTAAATCAGTCAAATATTTAACAAAGTGCTGCTATCAGACACCTGCCTGCAACCAAGCAGTTTACTCACCGTTTATTCATTGTTCATGTTTCTTCAGTTTATTTTCGGTGTGTGTTCATCCTGTGTGACTGTTTTAATGTTTAGACTCGGTCTAAACTGTAAACGTTTAATTCCAGTCTGTCGTTTTAATGAGTTCTGCATCAGCTGCTTGTTTTACTGCATTTAAACAGCTCTGGCTTTGTTGGCTGCTTCCTCTGGTTGAGGAGACAGTTACTGTGCAGCTGCTCACAGCTGGATATGCCTGTTCAATATTAAACATATTAAGTGGTTTTCATCAAGGCTAAGTGATGGTTGGAGTGAAGTGTTTTCATTTTTATGAACCTGAGAACTGACTGTGGAATTTCACACTTGGTTTTTGCTTGTTGCTGTAAATGAACGTTTAAAGCGGTCAGAGTTATTATCTGTAGTCAGGAGGATGATGTTTCTCAGCACCTTGCTGTTTACATTGGTTTCTTTTACCCGACTCATTGCTTTTGTGTTGTAATTAATGTTAAGTGGTTGCTGCATTACTGTCATTTCTCTTTGGGATTAATAAAGCACTCTATCTATGTTTTACACCACCTATAAGTATGGCATGCATGGCCAATTCTGTCTTTATATTACCTTTAATCCTTTAATCTTGTTCTTTGAAAACTGTGCTTAGAGGATTAGATGTGATCCGTGCCGGGCTCTTAGAGTACGTACAGGAGCAGAACGAACCTCCTCTGTGTGGCCTTTAACTTGAGACGAGAGAAATGCCACCGTGCTCACGCAGAAAACAACTTCTTGTAACTTCTGGAGAAATGTGAGAGGTCATGGAGATGTCACCTGACCAAAACAGACCAAAACAGTGCTAGGGACCTGCTGGGAAAGGGACAGAACACCAAAGTCAAGTTTTGGCTGGAAAGGAGATACAGCAGCAGGAACTTAGGAGGATTTGAGATGCAGTTTTGTCCAGCTGTTGCATGGCCAATAACCCCTGTGTGGTTACTACAAACAGTGAGTGAGTTTTATTCTTATACAGATTACAGATATATAGACTACGTGCATGTTTTTACTGACGGATCCAGCAACAGATGGTTCATAAAGTTGAGATTTCCTAAGTGTGTTTACAGAAAGGACTGATTCTATCTCTGCACTGGTGTGTGTGTCCTCGTCAGGACTAAACAACAGCAAAGCACTCAACAGCAATAAAACCAGACACTGAGACCACATTCTGATGGGTTCTGCTCATAGAGGAGACAAACTAGCCAAACAAGCACTTAGGAACCCAGACACACCCACTTTACTGCATGACACACACACACTTTACTGCACAACACACCCACTTTACTGCATGACACACACCCACTTTACTACACGACACACACCCACTTTACTACACGACACACCCACTTTACTGCACGACACACACCCACTTTACTGCACGACACACACCCACTTTACTGCACAACACACACCCACTTTACTGCACGACACACACACACTTTACTGTACGACACACACCCACTTTACTGCACGACACACACCCACTTTACTACACGACACACCCACTTTACTGCACGACACACACCCACTTTACTGCACGACACACACCCACTTTACTGCACAACACACACCCACTTTACTGCACAACACACACCCACTTTACTGCACAACACACCCACTTTACTGCATGACACACCCACTTTACTGCACGACACACACACACTTTACTGCACAACACACACCCACTTTACTACACGACACGCACACACTTTACTGCACAACACACACCCACTTTACTGCACAACACACACCCACTTTACTGCACAACACACCCACTTTACTGCATGACACACCCACTTTACTGCACGACACACACACACTTTACTGCACAACACACACCCACTTTACTACACGACACGCACACACTTTACTGCACGACACACACACACTTTACTGCACGACACACACCCACTTTACTACACGACACACCCACTTTACTGCACGACACACACCCACTTTACTGCACGACACACACCCACGTTACTGCACGACACACACCCACTTTACTGCACAACACACACCCACTTTACTGCACAACACACACCCACTTTACTGCACAACACACCCACTTTACTGCATGACACACCCACTTTACTGCACGACACACACACACTTTACTGCACAACACACACCCACTTTACTACACGACACGCACACACTTTACTGCATGACACACCCACTTTACTGCACAACACACACCCACTTTACTACACGACACACACACACTTTACTGCACGACACACACACACTTTACTGCACAACACACCCACTTTACTACACGACACACACCCACTTTACTGCACAACACACCCACTTTACTACACAACACACCCACTTTACTGCACAACACACACCCACTTTACTGCACAACACACACCCACTTTACTACACAACACACCCACTTTACTGCACAACACACACCCACTTTACTGCACACTTTTCTTCTTCTTCTGTGTTTCACTACGTCTCAGCTTCTTCAGGAAAACATGGCGTCACACAGCTGCGTGTCTGCAGTAAAACCATCCTGAGCCTGAAAAACACTCAGACTGTCACAAACTAAACATTTTATTTAAACATATTCTGCAGGCTGCAGCTGTTTTTATTGCTCCTTTATGTCGGTTCTGTTCTTTCAGTAATTAACGGATTTAAATTGTCTATTTGTGTCTCATTCTGTGACAGACGCTGCTGTAGATCTATAATCAAATGATAAAACTGGAGCAGTTATCAGTTTAAAGTGTTTATTAATTGTACTTAAGAGTTGAAACACATTGATCTCTGACTTCTGTTTGACAGTTGAGGTGCTGTGTGTCATCAGTAGTTGGTCAGGTGTATGAGGGGTGGGGGTCAGGGGTCAGGGGTCACGGGGGGGTTCGTATAGGGTGAGGGTAATTCTTCTCAGTTCTCACGGAACCATAGAGGCCAGCTGTCGTTTCCCTCGGACGCCTTTTCTGTCGGACCTCGCCGCTTTGTTTACTTTTCTGCTCCAGTAGTTAAACAGAGAACACTGGTCAGGATCATTTTAACAGTTTAATTTGTGTTTTTTGCTCGTCGAGACATTTAGTGACTTTATTCAGTGTTGATGTCCGCAGAGCAGCGCCGCCTCCCCGCCGCCTCCTCTCCGGCTGCTCCCGGAGCGGAGCAGCGGTTCGCGGCTGCGGACCCTCCGAGCAGCCCGCAGGCGGAGATGGACACGCTGAGGATGTTTGTTACCGAGCGGCTGACGGCGGCTGTGGACGACATCCTGGGGCTGTTCGGGAGCACCGTGGCCCGGTACCGGGAGCAGATAGACCGGCAGCGGCGGCAGCTGGACACCCTGAGGTCCGAGGAGGAGAACCAGGACCGGAGAGCAGGTGGAGCCGGTTCTACCCAAATACTGCAGTATCTCCATGTGATGCTACTTTCTACATCTCAGAGGGAAATATTGTACTTTCTACTCCACTACATTTATTTGACAGCTTTAGTTACTTTTCAGATGAAGATTTGACACAATGGATAATATAACAAGCTTTTAAAATACAACACATTGTTAAAGATGAAACCAGTGGTTTCCAACCTTTTTGTCTTTTGACGTCTTACAAAAAGCAGTGTGTAGTCGGGGTCACATTTCACATGTCTATGAGTTGTTAACAGCTCCACCAAATAGTGATTTTTCCCTCTAAACTTCTCACATGCTTTCATTTCAATAAATGTTCAAATGATCCAATATTTCAGCAAAAATCAAAGATTAGAGAAAAAGTCCAAAAACTGAAAACAGATTTGTGTATCAGAACTTTGTTTTTTCTTCTTTCCTCTCCCATTAATCATCTCACCACCCCTCAGATTTATCTGCTGACCCTTTGGAGGGGCCCGACCCCTAGGTTGGGAACCTTTAATTACTTTTACTACTTGCTGCTTATTTACAGACGTCTTCACCTGCTTAAACTGACTTTTAGTTTAGTGTGTCTGTGACGCAGCGGTTTTCTACCCAGAAGTTGTTGTAAACAAACGTTGTGATTGATTCTATAAAAAGTCACAAAGTGCTTCATGAAACATCAAACAAACTGAGACGTGCTGCACAGAAAACAGAATAACATATAATTCAAATGATTCACAGGAAAAGTGATAGAATGAGTTTGAAGAAGTGATTTAAAAGAACAAAGTGATTAAAGATCCGTCTGGTCTTGAATCTGATCCAGAATCAGCAGCTTCCTGTCTGAGGACTTCTTCTTCTTCAGCGCTTGTTTAGAGTTGTTTTTAAAGCAAAAATCCAGCAGCTTCTCAAATGTGAAGATTTGCTGAATATCTGAACATTTTACTGTCAGTCAGACGTCGCTGGAGAGGAGCAGAGAGGTGCATCATGGGAAGTCCCCCAGCAGTCTAGGCCTATAGCAGCATAACTAAGGGCTGATCCAAGGCGAGCCTGGTCGGCCCTAACTATAAGCTTTATCAAAAAGGAAAGTTTGAAGCCTACTCTTAAACATAGAGAGGGTGTCTGCACCCCGGACTGAATCTGGAAGATGGTTCCATAGAAGAGGAGCCTGATAGCTGAAGGCTCTGCCTCCCATTCTACTTTTAAAGACTGTAGGAACCACCAGTAAGCTGCATACTGGGAGCGCAGTGTTCTAGTGGGATAATACGGTATTATGAGCTCTTTAAGATATGATGGTGTCTGACCATTAAGGGCTTTGTAAGTTAGGAGAAGGATTTTAAATTATATTCTAGATTTTACAGGAAGCCAATGCAGTGAATCTAAAATGGGAGAAATGTGGTCTCTTTTTCTAGTTTTAGTCAGAACACGTGCAGCTGCGTTCTGGACCAGCTGGAGAGTTTTTAGAGACTTGTTAGAGCAGCCTGATAATAAGGAATTGCAATAATCCAGCCTAGAAGTAACAAATGCGTGAACTAGTTTTTCTGCATCTTTTAGGGACAGGATGTGATTTTTGTGATATTACGTAAGTGAAAAAAGGCAGTCCTTGAGATTTGATTTATGTGGGAGTTAAAGGACATATCCTGATCAAAGATAACTCCCAGATTCCTTACGGTGGTGCTGGAGGCCAGGGTAATGCCATCCAGAGTAGCTTTATCATTAGATAATGTGTTTCTAAGGTGTTTAGGGCCAAGCACAATAACTTCATCACTTATTATCTGCTCACTAAGATGAAAAGTTTAACTAGATGTTAAATGTGTCACAAATCCTCAGTTTCTGTTTCAACCAATCAATCATTGTTGTTTCTGTGGCTCCAGACGTCCTGCAGGCCTCCTGGATCAAACCCTGCCCTGAGGAGCAGATCCTGAGCTTCCAGCCGGACCAGACTGACATTAAAACAGAGGAAGGTGTCTGTGACGCCGCCGGCGGCTCCGACGCAGCGGCGGGCGGCTCCGACACTGAAGACAGCGCGGACTACTGGACAGAAGCTGCAGGACTGTGGAGACCTGAGGAGACGGCAGCAGCGGGGGGACAGAGCTCATCTCCCGGCAGGAAGCTGTCTCCCGAGCGTCCGCCTGTGTTCGGCTGTAAAGTCTGCGGCGAGTCCTTCCAGAGGCGGAGTTATCTACTGAGTCACGCCGCCGCGCACGTCAGAGACTGCAGCGTGTGCGGGAAACAGCTGGAGGCCGCGGAGAGCCTGAAGCTTCACCTCCGAGCTCACAGAGAGACGTCGTTCCGCTGCAGCGTCTGCGGACAGACCTTCACCCTGCGGGGGAACCTGCGGACGCACATGAGGATCCACTCCGGCGAGCGTCCGTTCGGCTGCACCGTCTGCGGGAAGAGTTTCGGCAGGAGGGCGACGCTGGTGCGGCACGTCCGCAGCCACACGGGCGAGAAGCCGTTCACCTGCTCGTACTGCGGCCGCGGCTTCGTGGAGAAAGGCAACCTGACGGTGCACCTGCGGACGCACACCGGAGAGAGACCGTACTGCTGCTCCACGTGCGACAGACGCTTCAGTCAGCTGTCCTGCTTCTACAAACATCCGTGTCAGAGAGGACGCACGAGCGCAGCCCGCAGCAGCAGCAGCAGCTGACTCTTCATCATCAGATGGATGTTCTGATATTTATACTGTGTAACAGTAAATGAATAGTTGTTATTGATCAGTTCATTTGATCCAGAGTTGATAAACAGGAAGTTGATCAGCTGTTTCAGGTTCTCGGTTGTTCTGCGTCTTCTTCTTCTGCTGCTTCTGTCTCTTCATGTTGATCCCAGACTGACTCCATGATGATGAAGATAGTTTATGACTCTGGCTGCAGATGATGATGATGATGATGATGATGATGAAGAATTAGGACTGAATGATTTAGAAAAAATATCTAGTTGCAGTTATTTTGACTGATCAGATGATGATATTAGAGGGAAAAACCATATTAAAATGACGATGATGATGATGTTTCTTCATCTCAGCTTTAACTCAAACTGCATCGGCCATGTTGGATGACTTGTTCCGGTTAATAAAAATCTAAAGTGCCTGAAACTTCTGCGTCATTTCTGAGAATCTGAAACGATCAAACACTGATCCACAGATCCGTTAACCTTTCATTTCATACTGTTTCATTATCTGTTGATATATTTTCTTGTCTGTCTGTGTTGTTCTGCTGCCCCCCCCCCCCCCCCCCCCCCCCCCCCCCCCCCCCCCCCAACAAATAATAAAAACAAAGGACAGAACCAGCAGACGTTTGTCTTTGTATGTCAAACATTTTAATGCTCCTTCAGGTTTTGATCAGTTCTTCAGCTTCATGTGAGGCTGAATGAAAAGTGTTTGTTGAATATTTGAGTCATATTTAATATCAGGATTAGTTGCATATGTTCTTGTAAACAGTGCAGTAAGTGAGGAACAATAATAATAAAAAGGCCTTTCTGGCTGATGATGAGGAGGATGAAGACTCTTCAGTTTACTGTCAGAGAGACTAAAGAAAATATTCACATTTAAGAAGCTTGACTCAAAGTGATTACTGATCAATTATCAATATCCGAGTCTGTGATTCGTTTCATAGTTGAGAATTATTCGGTTAACCGACTAATTGTTGTTATTGATCAGGCAGGAGTATTGATCATGTTGCAGCCCTCCGCTCCAGCAGAGGGCGGCAGTGCACGTGACTCCGGCCGTTACCCGGAAGTGTAACGCAGCAGGTAAACAAGAGACCACGACGCCTCGGAGGGTCCTCCGCCGCTGTTCGTCTCACACTGCCGGTAAAATGTCGAAGATCGAGATGCTGCGGCTGCTGATCAACCAGCGGCTCACCGCGGCGGCGGAGGAGATCTTCGGGGTGTTCGGGAGGACCATAGCGGAGTACGAGGAGCAGATCTCCCGCTACAAGCTGGAGATCCAGCGGCAGCGCCGGCTGCAGGAGCTCCGCATGCAGCCGCAGATCTCCCTGCAGCTGCACAGCGCAGGTTAGTCAGGAGTCCGGGTTACACCCTACCTGTCTGTCTGCTCACCTACCTGTCTGTCTGTCTGCTCACCTGTCTGTCTGCTCACCTGTCTGTCTGTCTGTCTGTCTGCTCACCTGTCTGTCTGTCTGTCTGCTCACCTGTCTGTCTGTCTGCTCACCTGTCTGTCTGTCTGCTCACCTGTCTGTCTGTCTGTCTGCTCACCTGTCTGTCTGTCTGCTCACCTGTCTGTCTGTCTGCTCACCTGTCTGTCTGTCTGCTCACCTGCCTGTCTGTCTGCTCACCTACCTGTCTGTCTGCTCACCTGTCTGTCTGCTCACCTGTCTGTCTGCTCACCTGTCTGTCTGTCTGTCTGCTCACCTGTCTGTCTGCTCACCTGTCTGTCTGCTCACCTGTCTGTCTGTCTGTCTGCTCACCTGTCTGTCTGCTCACCTGCCTGTCTGTCTGCTCACCTGTCTGTCTGTCTGTCTGCTCACCTACCTGTCTGTCTGCTCACCTACCTGCCTGTCTGTCTGCTCACCTGTCTGTCTGTCTGTCTGCTCACCTACCTGTCTGTCTGCTCACCTGTCTGTCTGCTCACCTGTCTGTCTGTCTGCTCACCTACCTGTCTGTCTGTCTGCTCACCTGTCTGTCTGCTCACCTGTCTGTCTGCTCACCTGTCTGTCTGTCTGTCTGCTCACCTGTCTGTCTGTCTGCTCACCTACCTGTCTGTCTGCTCACCTGTCTGTCTGTCTGTCTGCTCACCTGTCTGTCTGCTCACCTGCCTGTCTGTCTGCTCACCTACCTGTCTGTCTGCTCACCTGTCTGTCTGTCTGTCTGCTCACCTGTCTGTCTGCTCACCTGCCTGTCTGTCTGCTCACCTGTCTGTCTGTCTGCTCACCTGTCTGTCTGCTCACCTGTCTGTCTGTCTGTCTGCTCACCTGTCTGTCTGTCTGCTCACCTACCTGTCTGTCTGTCTGCTCACCTGCCTGTCTGTCTGCTCACCTGTCTGTCTGTCTGTCTGCTCACCTACCTGTCTGTCTGTCTGCTCACCTGCCTGTCTGTCTGCTCACCTGTCTGTCTGTCTGTCTGTCTGCTCACCTGTCTGTCTGTCTGTCTGTCTGTCTGCTCACCTGTCTGTCTGTCTGTCTGTCTGTCTGCTCACCTGCCTGTCTATCTGTCTGTCTGCTCACCTGCCTGTCTGTCTGCTCACCTGTCTGTCTGCCTGTCTGTCTGTCTGCTCACCTGTCTGTCTGTCTGTCTGTCTGCTCACCTACCTGTCTGTCTGTCTGTCTGCTCACCTACCTGTCTATCTGTCTGTCTGCTCACCTGCCTGTCTGTCTGTCTGTCTGTCTGTCTGTCTGCTCACCTGCCTGTCTGTCTGTCTGTCTGCTCACCTACCTGTCTGTCTGTCTGCCTGTCTGTCTGTCTGCTCACCTACCTGTCTGTCTGCCTGTCTGTCTGTCTGCTCACCTACCTGTCTGTCTGCCTGTCTGTCTGTCTGTCTGCTCACCCGTCTGTCTGTCTGCTCACCTGTCTGTCTGTCGTCAAACCAACAGTCAGTGTTTTTCTTACTGTAATCATTCCTCCTGTTCATACTGACCATTAGAAGAACCCTTCATAATGACCTTACAATGGAAGTGATGGAGGACAAAATCCACAGTCTGAAGCTAATATGAAGCTTCAGCGTCCAAATGAGTCAAATCAAGTAGATATCTTTCAACGTTACAGTCTTTTTAGTGCCAAAGTTCCTCTTTTTGTTACTATACTTCCACCTGCAGCTCAACAGGGAAACACTGTCCGAGGAAACACAAAGAGGGAATTTGATGCTAAAAAGACTGTAAATGTGTCAGATATCCACTTGATATGACTAACTCAGACTGATGAAGCTGAATAGAAGCTTCACACAGACTTTAAATGACTGTGTGGACACACTGTGGATTTTATCCTCCATCACTTCCATTGAAAACACATTTGAAGGATCTTTAATATCCAGTATGAACAGGAGGAATGATTACAGACACCTGACTGCTGGTTTAACATACTGGGAACACTGGGAACACTGGGAACTCATCCTTTAACCAGCAGCGAGCCGGAGGAGGAAGCTGCATCTCATGTTAAACAGTCTATATTTATTACTGCATGAGGACAAATAATCATCAGGGTTTAAACTGGAGTATCTGCAGGTCTTTAAGTCTTAGAGTCACTGATTTAGACCTTAAAGGTTTTAAAGTCTTAAATTTAAATTTTATTCACAAATGTCTTAAATATTTTTTTCTATTTTTTCTGTTAGTTAAAAAATGTTTGTAATGTAATTTTACAAAACCTGACTGGAGAATCTCCAATTCTATTTTTTAATTGATCCATCCATCATCCATCCATCATCCATCCATCCATCATCCATCCATCATCCATCCATCATCCATCCATCCATCATCCATCCATCATCCATCCATCCATCATCCATCCATCATCCATCCATCATCCATCCATCCATCATCCATCCATCATCCATCCATCCATCCATCCATCCATCATCCATCCATCATCCATCCATCCATCCATCCATCCATCATCCATCCATCCATCATCCATCCATCATCCATCCATCCATCCATCCATCCATCCATCATCCATCCATCATCCATCCATCCATCATCCATCCATCATCCATCCATCATCCATCCATCCATCCATCCATCATCCATCCATCATCCATCCATCCATCATCCATCATCCATCCATCCATCATCCATCCATCATCCATCCATCCATCATCCATCCATCCATCATCCATCATCCATCATCCATCATCCATCATCCATCCATCATCCATCCATCCATCATCCATCCATCCATCATCCATCCATCCATCATCCATCATCCATCATCCATCATCCATCCATCCATCATCCATCCATCATCCATCCATCCATCATCCATCCATCCATCATCCATCATCCATCCATCATCCATCATCATCATCCATCCATCCATCCATCATCCATCATCCATCCATCATCCATCATCCATCCATCCATCCATCATCCATCATCCATCCATCATCCATCCATCATCCATCCATCATCCATCATCCATCATCCATCCATCATCCATCCATCATCCATCCATCCATCATCCATCCATCATCCATCATCCATCATCCATCCATCCATCCATCCATCATCCATCCATCCATCATCCATCATCCATCATCCATCCATCATCCATCCATCCATCCATCATCCATCCATCATCCATCATCCATCCATCCATCCATCCATCCATCCATCATCCATCCATCATCCATCCATCATCCATCATCCATCCATCATCCATCATCCATCCATCCATCATCCATCCATCCATCCATCCATCCATCCATCCATCATCCATCATCCATCCATCCATCATCCATCCATCATCCATCCATCATCCATCATCCATCCATCATCCATCCATCATCCATCATCCATCCATCCATCATCCATCCATCCATCCATCATCCATCCATCCATCCATCATCCATCCATCATCCATCCATCCATCCATCCATCATCCATCCATCATCCATCCATCATCCATCCATCCATCATCCATCCATCATCCATCCATCCATCCATCATCCATCCATCATCCATCCATCATCCATCCATCCATCCATCATCCATCCATCCATCATCCATCCATCCATCCATCATCCATCATCCATCCATCCATCATCCATCCATCCATCCATCCATCATCCATCCATCCATCATCCATTCATCCATCCATCATCCATCCATCCATCATCCATCCATCCATCCATCCATCCATCCATCCATCCATCATCCATCCATCCATCCATCCATCCATCATCCATCCATCATCCATCCATCCATCATCCATCCATCATCCATCATCCATCCATCCATCCATCATCCATCCATCATCCATCCATCCATCCATCATCCATCCATCCATCCATCATCCATCATCCATCCATCCATCATCATCCATCCATCCATCATCCATCATCATCCATCTATCCATCATCCATCCATCCATCATCCATCCATCCATCATCCATCCATCATCCATCATCATCCATCCATCCATCATCCATCATCCATCATCCATCCATCATCATCCATCCATCCATCCATCATCATCATCCATCCATCCATCCATCCATCATCCATCCATCATCCATCCATCATCATCCATCCATCCATCATCATCCATCATCCATCCATCCATCCATCATCATCCATCCATCCATCCATCCATCATCATCATCCATCCATCCATCCATCCATCATCCATCCATCATCCATCCATCATCCATCCATCATCATCCATCCATCCATCGTCCATCCATCATCATCCATCCATCATCCATCATCATCCATCCATCATCCATCCACCCATCCATCATCCATCCATCATCCATCCATCATCCATCCATCATCCATCCATCCATCATCATCCATCCATCCATCCATCATCATCCATCCATCCATCATCCATCCATCCATCCATCATCATCCATCATCATCCATCATCCATCCATCCATCATCATCCATCATCCATCCATCATCCATCCATCCATCCATCATCATCCATCCATCCATCATCATCCATCCATCCATCATCCATCCATCCATCCATCCATCCATCATCATCCATCCATCATCCATCATCCATCCATCCATCATCATCCATCATCCATCCATCGTCCATCCACCCATCCATCATCCATCCATCATCCATCCATCCATCATCATCCATCCATCCATCCATCCATCATCATCCACCATCATCCGTCCATCCATCATCATCCATTCATCCATCATCCATCCATCCATCATCATCCATCCATCCATCCATCATCATCCATCCATCCATCATCATCCATCCATCCATCATCCATCCATCCATCCATCCATCCATCCATCATCCATCCATCATCATCCATCCATCCATCATCATCCATCCATCCATCATCCATCCATCATCATCATCATCATCATCCATCCATCCATCATCCATCCATCCATCATCCATCATCCATCCATCATCCATCCATCCATCCATCCATCCATCCATCCATCCATCATCCATCCATCATCATCCATCCATCCATCATCATCCATCCATCCATCATCCATCCATCATCATCATCATCATCATCCATCCATCCATCATCCATCCATCCATCATCCATCCATCCATCATCCATCCATCCATCCATCCATCCATCCATCCATCCATCATCCATCCATCATCATCATCATCATCATCCATCCATCCATCATCCATCATCCATCCATCATCCATCTAGCCAATCATCCATTCATCAATCATCATCCATTGTCTATTATCTATCATCCATCCATCATCATCCGTCCATATTTCCTTATATTGGTTACATGAGACTGTTTCTGACATCAGTAAGTCGTTCTGTGAGTGTTTAGTCACAGCTGCTCTGAATCATTGATTCGGAACAGATATTTGAACAATATAGAATCAATATGATCGAACTGACAGTCGACACATTAAAGACAGAAACAGACTTTTATTAGAACTGCGACCTGCTGCAGGTGTTAAACTGTGTTAACTGTGTGTGTTGTGATTGGCAGCTCGGCCCGAGCAGCAGGACTGGAGCTGTGAGTCGACTCCTCCTCACATCAAAGAGGAAGAGGAGGAGCTGTGGCCGGTGCCGCAGGAGGAGGAGCCGCAGGAGGAGGAGCCACAGGAGGAGGCGCCTCCCGCGTCGGAGAACAACCATGTCAACTTTATGTTGTTTCAGAGCGGCGGTGTGAGAAACGAGCCGGATCTCAACCACATGACCTCTCCACTCCCAAAGTTCACGAGCCAGGACCCGGAGGACCCAGAGGACCTGGAGGAACCACAGCTTGACCCTCAGCTGGGCACCTCAGTCCAGCAGACCTGCACAGACCTGGTCCAGGACTCTCCTGAGGCTTCAGATAACGGTCAGCTGGACTGTGTGGAGCTGGAAGCGCCGCTCTCCGAGGTGGTGGACTCGTATATTTGCACCATCTGTGGCCGAGCGTTTGCTCAGCGTGGACACTGGGCCAAACACGTCCAGGTTCACCGCAAGGTCGGGTCAAAAACCGACAAGTCGTACACCTGTGAAATCTGCGGGAAGAGACTGACGCGCTTCGACGGCTACCAGAAGCACCTGAGGATCCACACGGGCGAGAAGCCGTACAGCTGCGAGGAATGCGGCCGCAGATTCAGCGACAACTCCAACTACAAACGACACATTCGCACTCACACGACACCGAAAACACAGCAGAGCTGAGGCTGCAGGACACTCAGAGTTACAGTGATGCAGTGAGCTGCTGCAGGACACTCAGAGTTACAGCGATGCAGTTAAATGCAGCAGAGCTGAGGCTGCAGGACGTTCAGAGTAACAGTGATGCAGTGAGCTGCAGCAGAGCTGAGGCTGCAGGACGTTCAGAGTTACAGTGATGCAGTGAGCTGCTGCAGAGCTGAGGCTGCAGGACGTTCAGTTACAGTGATGCAGTGAGCTGCTGCAGAGCTGAGGCTGCAGGACGTTCAGAGTTACAGTGATGCAGTGAGCTGCTGCAGAGCTGAGGCTGCAGGACGTTCAGAGTTACAGTGATGCAGTGAGCTGCTGCAGGACACTCAGAGTTACAGCGATGCAGTTAAATGCAGCAGAGCTGAGGCTGCAGGACGTTCAGAGTTACAGTGATGCAGTGAGCTGCAGCAGAGCTGAGGCTGCAGGACGTTCAGAGTTACAGCGATGCAGTGAGCTGCAGCAGAGCTGAGGCTGCAGGACGTTCAGAGTTACAGTGATGCAGTGAGCTGCAGCAGAACTGAGGCTGCAGGACGTTCAGAGTTACAGCGATGCAGTGAGCTGCTGCAGAGCTGAGGCTGCAGGACGTTCAGTTACAGTGATGCAGTGAGCTGCTGCAGGACACTCAGAGTTACAGTGATGCAGTTAAATGCAGCAGAGCTGAGGCTGCAGGACGTTCAGTTACAGTGATGCAGTGAGCTGCAGCAGAGCTGAGGCTGCAGCAGAGCTGAGGCTGCAGGACGTTCAGAGTTACAGTGATGCAGTGAGCTGCAGCAGAGCTGAGGCTGCAGGACACTCAGAGTTACAGTGATGCAGTTAAATGCAGCAGAGCTGAGGCTGCAGGACACTCAGAGTTACAGTGATGCAGTGAGCTGCAGCAGAGCTGAGGCTGCAGGACGTTCAGTTACAGTGATGCAGTGAGCTGCAGCAGAGCTGAGGCTGCAGGACACTCAGAGTTACAGTGATGCAGTTAAATGCAGCAGAGCTGAGGCTGCAGGACGTTCAGAGTTACAGTGATGCAGTGAGCTGCAGCAGAGCTGAGGCTGCAGGACGTTCAGAGTTACAGTGATGCAGTGAGCTGCAGCAGAGCTGAGGCTGCAGGACGTTCAGAGTTACAGTGATGCAGTGAGCTGCAGCAGAGCTGAGGCTGCAGGACGTTCAGAGTTACAGTGATGCAGTGAGCTGCAGCAGAGCTGAGGCTGCAGCAGAGCTGGGGCTGCAGCTGTTCGCTATCATCACACCTGTCTGTGAAAGCGGGAAAGCACAAATTCAGGAATATCAACTTTCTGTCTCAGACTCTGATCTCTTTATCCGTTGATTCAGCCAATCACGTGATACATGTGTGTGTTTCTGTCGTCACGTGACTGCATCAGTATAAACAAACTGACATTATTAATACTAACAGTCTCTGGTTGGAGGCAGATATTTGATTTCATATATTTGTTTATGGATTTACAGAACACACTAATCTAAGGGCTCACATGCAAGTGTGCAGGAAATGCTTCCAAGATGTTAAAAGGTTCATAAAGTTAAAGGATAACATCCTGTTTGATAAGTTAAAGAGTTCGGTCTCGACCTGCTCTGTGAAAACAGCCCTGAGATCACTTCTGTTATGATTTGGCATTATATAAATAAAACTGAACAAAAGAAGTTGAAATTAAGTCACTATGTTGTAATTGTGCATTTGTGTGAGAACAGAAACAGAAATATGTGTTGATGACGAGCAGAGCGGCTGATATCAGCTGATTATCGCCAAAGAAACAGAGTCAGTGGAGCTGCAGCGATTAGTCGAATAATCAGTTAGTTGCTGTTCAATGAACGGAAAGTTATTATGATAATCCTTTAATCATTCTGAGTCATTTCTCTGATTGCAGCTTCTTAAATATGAATATTTTCTGGTTTCTTTAGTCTCTGACAGGAAACTGAAGATCTTTGAGTTGATATTTGATGACGTCGTCTTTTATGGACCAAACAACTAATGGAGAAAATAATTGACAGATTCATCGATAATGAAAATAATCATTAGTTGCAGATCTAATTTTCATCATTTTGTCTGTTAAACGTCAGAAAATAGAAACGTGTCTTGTTTCGTCCGACCGTCAGAATCTAAATGTTCAGTTTCTGTCACGTTTGAGAATCTGGAAACTTTAAATGTTCTTGTGTGAAAACTGACCTCAACGATTAATCGATTATCAAAATAGTCGATTTTCTGACAGTCGACTAAACGCTGCGGCTCTAGAAATATTCTCAGCACACGATCATTGATCCATGTGACGGCTGGAGTCTGACCCTCAGACGCAGGTCAGAGGTCATCGACCTGCAGTGACCGCAGGTGTATCTGCAGGGATGTTAGTTTGAGTCCGTATCCAGTAATCCTGCTTTGTGGTTCGGGCTCCTGAACTGATCGACTTTATTGAAACACTGATCGACGGAGTCGGAGGAGACGGCGCAGAAGTGAGAGGAGAAGAAGAAGAAGAAGCCGCCATGTTGTTGAGAGGATCTTCTGACGTAGACCAGAAACTTTAATGTGAACATGGACTAAGATGAGCACATGCTGTATTTTTATATATGATATATTTTAACATGTTTATACACTGTAACGGTCGTGTTGCTGTTTACACATGAATATCTGACAGAAACTTTGCTGTCAGTCAGTTTTCTGACGTTTGAATGAAAGTTTGTGTTCAGCTCTGCGACGTCGAGTTTCTGCAGCTCTGAACAGAAACCTGAAGCTCCGTGTTTGTCAGGATTTGTGTTTTCAGGAACATTTGGGGCCTTTTTCTACAAAGCAGGTTCAACATATTCAGGATCTTCTGGTTATCTGGCTTCACTCAGTCTCACATTTACCGTCCAGAACCAGAACTATGAAGCTCAGTAAGTCTGGTTTAACAGCTGCGAGCGCGTTCATGTGCATATACATACATGTAGGAATTATTCTATATGACTGAAGTATAGAGGGAGTATTTTCACTGTTTAGAAACCATCTGAATATGTCACATAACAAACTTAAAGTAACGTCAGACTGTTTCTGCTGCTGAAGCAAAGAGTGTAAAAGTATTTAATGACTGATGATTTATAATCATGGAGCCAATTAACAGTGAGGATTATTGATCTCTGGTGTTTATCTGCAGTTGTCTGATGTTATTCTGACTGCAGCCATGAATCAGAGAGTAAAATCATCCTCACTGTCAGCTTCACTCCGGGAGAAAATCAACTAAACTATTAAAATGCAGCTGAAATCATCGTTATGTGTTTAGTGTCGTAAACGATCTCCGTTTGTTAGAAGCTCTGTTTTAAAACCAGAAACATGGAACAATAAAATGTTTCTACTGATCTACAAAAATATATATTGATCTTTTTTAAAAGTCATTTTATTGTAACTCAGGACTTTTGTCCATGTCGGGATCCTGTAGGAATGATGACTCTTTATTTCCAGTGATCTGATTGGTCAGTGGTCGGGGTGGTTAATTATTCGGCATCAGTTACCATGGTGATGAAGCCAGAGTTACACCTGAAGTTACCTCAATAACCCCAAACCTGCTTCAGTACCTCTGGAAACGATGTTGCTTTTAACAATATTGACTGAAGTAATAAAGTCACATGATTACAAACTTGATTTCATGTCCGTCGTATTGATTCCAAGGGTTAGTTGTGTTTTAGTGGATCAATATTTATTTATTTACAATAAGCACATATTCTCATGTTGTCACAGATTTTGGTCAAATGTCTTTTTAAGTGTAAAGTAGCTCCTGAGACAAATATAAATAAAACAAACATAATTAATGCTAATTACACCTTGTTGATAAAAGTTAAAGCTGACTGATGTAAATGAAGGACAGACAGGAAGTCTGAGTCAGTGCAGCATGTTTCAGACCAGCAGATGGCAGCACAGCGCTTCATTAAAACACTTCAGGAAGACACGAGCTGCTGCAGACGTTCATTATTTAATTCAGCAGCTTTATTAGCAATTATTCAATTATTAACTAATTCAGAGTTGATAAAACTCCTAAAAGAATCCTCAAAAGAATTTCTGGAACATCTTCAAGAAACTTCAGTCCCTCGAGACCCCGAAACACACTCCTGACCTCCTGGACCCCTGAAACTCCTTCAAGGACTCATGTCTCACGTCTCCCGTAAGGGTTTTCGGACTCTTGTAAAACCCTCAAAGGCTTCAAGGGTTTCCCTGAAGAACCTTTGGAACATCCTGAAGACCTCTGGGACCTGTTCCAGGAGTTTCACTCATTTCCAGTTCCAGGACTGGAATATGTGGGAACCCATTCAGAGAATCTTAAAAAATCCTCAGACGATCATAGAACTTCCTCAAGGATCTCTTGATCCCCACCAAGAATCACATGTCTCTTGAAATACTCTTGGGACACCTAGAAGGACCCCTGGAACCCCCCTAAGGACTTCTGGACCTCTAAACCCAAAGATCTCTGCAACCCCTTCCAGGACTTTTGAAACCATTCAAAGACTCTTGGTCCACCTGTGGGACTATAGATCTGTCTCCAGAGCCTCTGGATCCCCCATCAAGGTCTCCTAAACCTTGTTTGTGACCCCTGACCCCTGGAACACAATCAAAGAGTTGCTGTTCAAGCAGCTGTAACACAAAAGACTGTTGCAACATCCTGAAGACTTGTAAAAAAAAAACAAATTACCTCTGGAGCCACTTCCAAGCCTGCTTAGATCCACCCAAAGACTCTTGTGATGCCTTCGGGGGATCCAGGACTTCCCAGAGATCCCTTCACGGACGTCTTGCTGGATCTCGTTGGAGGTCTGAACACCTCAGTGAGTATGACTGTTGTTTTAAATAAGAAGCATTTAATAATATTCCACAGTAGCCTTTATTTACACCGTCATCCACACTGTTCATTAATAGCAGGAAGGTAAACATAACAGCTTTTATTACATTGTTGCCACCAGGTGGCGCCGTGAGTCCATCATCAGTGATATCACAGCGTCTTTGTTCCCCCCCTGCATCACAGGGAATATGTTTGGAGGACAAGAGACATAAAATGAATAAACAAATTTATTTTCAAGGTTATAAGTGCATCCTCATACAAAAACCCTTTTATAAAATGAGCCATAGTGTTTATTTTCTGCAGTAGCACCCAGTAAAAACACCCCGACGGACCGCCGAACAGTCCGTCCGATAAAACCAACTCCTTCTTTTATCGAGTTTAAACACCCTCCGATGTGTTTCTGTTCATCACAGAGATTCATGTTCCTGCTTTGTATTGTGGATTGTTTGTGTCTGTATGAATGCAGACCAGTTCATTCTCCGTCTGGACCAAACCACTGATGGATTGAAACGTAAAGCGTGTATGAAAGATGACCTGCGCTCCGGACAGCAGGGTCAGAAACACTCAGCTGATGTTTCAGTGTGAAAGTAACAAAACTGTCGAGAGGATTTAAAGGACCTGTTTTATTTAGATAATCAATAAACTACGAATCACATTCAGTTTACAGGACGGCTGAGTGTTTCCCAGAGCTGACGAGTGTTTGGAATATCTGGTGCTAGAGTCCGTACGATACTTTTCCTGATGCCTTACTTTGAGAAGAGAAAGATACACAGTACTGTGCAAAAGATGTTTAGATTCTTATCCATGATGCAATACCATCAGGGAGGCGTCTGATTGGCCCAAATGTATTGATGACATGACGATGACCCCGAGCAGACAGCTAGAGTCATAAAGAACTATGAGTCCTGCAGCAGACGGTCTCTGATCTCAACATCATGGAGTCAATCTGGGATCAACATGAAGAAGCACCTGAGATTCTTTCTGCAGGACGGTTCCAACAACCAGCAAATTACCATGAAACACCGTTAGTGTACCGAGGAGAACTGCGTCATGGTTCTGCTGTTTACAAGTTAACTGATAAATTAAAACAATTTATAGCAATAGTTTTGAAAGCATTCTCACTTTACTTTTAATACCTAAAACTTTTGCACAGTACTGTATATATATATATATATATATATATATATATATATATATATATATATTTATATTTTACAAGATCCTTTTTTCCATTTCACGAAAGAAGCAAAAGTGTTAAAGTTTTCTAAACACGAGTTTTGTCTAAACAGTCTTAAACAGGCAGATTTAGATCAGGAACTGTTTTAAGATGGAACAGAAGTTTAAGATTTAAATAATTTATTGCACGGCTGCAACTACCAATAAACCTTTTAGTCAATAAAACAATTAGTTTTCCAGATATTACAGATCAGACTGAAGGACTCTCTGATCTAAACTGAATCCTTTATTTTGCAGCCCGTCTATAAACTATGATCATATTTCAGCAGCAACTTCACAACAACCAGTTGTGTTTTTGTGTTGTATGTTTCTACATCTTGACTTTATGGAAAAGAGCTGAAGCCAGTGGCTGTTTAAAAGGAGCAAAACTGATCTAAAAAGTACTTTATTCTTTAGAAAACTGGTCAGCAGTAATGTGGAGTGTTAACGGGGTAAAAACCAGCGGGACAGTAAGTCCTGAGTCGAGGATCAGATCTGCAGCTCTCGTGTGATGGCGGCTTGTTAAATGAGACTTTGATTCATGTGGGCAGCTTCTTCCCAGTGACCAGAACACTTTCTATCTGATAACTATCAAACGGCTGCAGTCAGCTGGGAGACTCGGGGGGGAAATGAAAGAGGATGATGCAAGCTTTTCAAACACCAACAGTGACACGAATCCTCCTTTAACTCCGAGTCGAAATCGACATCAAACTGCTGCTTTGTCCTCACATATTAAATCAGAAGAAAACGATTAGTCAGTGCAGGTTTGGAAACACCTGATGCAGCACGACTCATTCGACACGTGCTCCACATCCTGATCCGGCGCCGGCGGAGCCAAAGTTGCATCATTTGGTGCAGAGCCCCGTCTCCTGCAGACAGGGATGCTCCAGTAACGCTGTGCTGCAGCATCGCCGTGGCTTCGTTATTGCTTCATCTGTGGCGGGAGGGAGCGTGCGTCCGGCCGGCTCAGCGGGTCAGATGTTTATCCGGTTTAACGGCAGCCGACGACCAAACAAACACTGAAAACCGAACCAGTTGATTCATTGATCTCCGTTACTGCGACTCGTTTTCCTTCAGCGGTCGTGTGATTTACACTGATCACGGCTGTTTCACGTGTTCACGAGAAAACAGGAAGTTACTCTTGACCGTTAACTGAAGGTCTGATTAAGAGCTTTGTGCAGGAATTTCAACCACATCTCATGGTCTTCCTCAGCGGATAGTCTGCAGAGTTGTCATGGAGACGGGAGACAAACAAACAAGAGCTGAAGTTCGTAACTTAGGTCACATGATGACAACTGCTGAAGAAGACCTTTAGATGTGGTTGAGAGCTCCAGAAGGAGCTTCGTAGACGTGAGATAGAAGATAGAGATCAGATGTCTCGTCTGCATGTAGATAATCAATCAATCAATCAATCAATCAATCAATCAATCATAGTGAACGATTAGATTCTTTGGGTCAAAGTCGGATCGGATGAGAAACTGGATTAAAACAGATTTTAGTTTCAGCTTGACGTGTAAAATACATCATCTTCATCATCTTCATCATCATCAAGTTCTTACACAGTGAAGCTAAAAAACCTTCCGATGATTCAAGTTTCATTTATTTTATTTTCCTACAAAACGCAGAAACACTCGAACGAGACGGAAACGTGCAAAACAGCTGTTGAGCTCTTTATTTGTTTATTTATTTATTTGTTTATTTGTTTATTTATTTATTGTTACTGTCTGACTGCTCGTTGTAAAATCTCTTTGACGACATTTGTATCGTCATGCAGCCACGTTACAGCTGAGACGTCTGGTGATGTCATAGCTTCTGTTTTAAAACAAATGATCAATTAATTGATTAATGGACTGATTGTTTCAGTGATGCAGTTCTTTTGTTTCGCAGCTGTTGGCGTCCGGATCAAAGCAGGAACTTCATTAAATGTTTTATTATCATCGCGTCTCTGCTTGTGTTCGCTCAAAGCTTTTCTGCAGCGTTGTGTCAGTTCTGAGATTTACGAGCCTCCTTGAACGCACCACTGAGAGGTTTGCTCACGTCTGCTTTTCACCACGATAACAAACAAGTGTGAAGAAGAAAAGGTCAATAAATTTGTTTTCTTCTGCAGATTATTCTGGTGTCGTTTTTACTTCACGTGACACATCGGAGACGTTTCGTCACGCCTGAGCACGCCGACGTGAACGCCCGCGTGAACGCCCACGTGAACGCCCGCGTGTGATCAGATTCAACACGTTTTATTATTACGCGGTTTCATTCCTGGAATATCTGTTGGGTTCTGAGTCGATCCAAAGAGGAATACAATCAGCAGTAACGTAAAGTTAGCAGCTAACAGGCTAAACGTGCAGAAACACCAGTTTGTGTAAATGAACCATCGGCTGAGAGACGATAGTGAGTCTCGTTGCACTTTTTAAAATCTTTCCACACGTTGTTTTTTGCAATCAGAACTTTTCCAAATCTAAAAACGATCACATTCATTTCCTAAACCAAGCACCATGTCGAGGCAACAGTCGACTCTGCCAGCTGTTTGAATTCGTCCTCTTTACTTCTTAGCAGCTCGTTGTTTTATTTACAGTTTTTGTCCGACTGGCGACTTTTATTGCTGTTGCTGGCAGCGCTGCTCTCTGTTGCCTCAAGATGATTCCTGCGGTCGTTCTGTTCGTCAGCTGCAGGCCGAGAGCCCAAACAGAAGAAACAGCCACAGGAAAAAATGAGTGTTCTTGACTGTCGACAAACACCGGGAGGTAAAA
Source organism: Thunnus thynnus (assembly GCF_963924715.1). Classification (NCBI taxonomy): domain Eukaryota; kingdom Metazoa; phylum Chordata; class Actinopteri; order Scombriformes; family Scombridae; genus Thunnus; species Thunnus thynnus. The sequence goes on from NC_089531.1 coordinate 356,722, forward strand.
GTAAAACAGGAAACAGCAGATTCGCTTCACAGTCGAGTATTTTTAGAGCAGAAACACTCCTACAGACCCGCAGCAGCTTTAACGGTTCATCCAAACCACCAAAACTAAACATATTATCTTACTTTCCTCTCACTTCATCAAGTCACACAGATGTTTGGCTTTATTTGTCCTTCTGCAATGATCCACAATGATCCACCAGCCAGGAAATAGTCCCAGTCTGCGGCGTGATCCGGGCTGTTCGGCCCGCTGCTGCTGCTGTTTGGACAAATAGAAGCAGAACTCTCTGCACAGCGTGATAGTTTACAGCCTTCAGGGCGTTCAGGAGATCTGTTATAAGACAACAGATATAATGTGTATGAACTAGCAGCTGGATCCACATCAGTCCTGAAACCAGGTCTTCAGGTCTTTAGTTCTGCTCAGACTGTTGACATGTTGCTGCTTTTCTTGTGTTTACAGTGATAAATTATTCCGCCGCTCTGACAGCTGTCATTTCTGACTGTAACGTTACTATGACAACAGGCAACAGGGTTTACTTCCTGTTTCTCTGAGCAGTGAAATATTATTAAAACTAAACACTGTGCACCACTGTGCACCACTGTGCACCACTGTGCACCAGAGAATATGTGTTTTAGTGATTTGGATGAACCGAACTGTTAAACCTTTTGACTCTGAGCTGTTTCTTCTCTTTCGGCAGGTGAACCTGTTGATGACACAGCGACGGAGCTCAGTAGGTGATCACTTTAACTTCACCTGTTTCAACGTAAAAACTTTGATGATTCTGCAGATTCAGTTCATAAAAATCCAGCTCTGACGTTCTGGAGCGAGACGTCAAATCAAATCAATCCAGGCTGATTATTAATTCAAGAGGATCAATGTGAACATACAAGTCACTAAACTGAAGGACTATTAAGTGTCGTGAGCACATTAATTAGTAATTTTCCCCTTAAACACCTACTGGGCTCCGTACGAAACACAGCTCCATTCATGCTTTAGTGTTTTAGATACCAATATGGTATAAAAGAGAACATTCATCTGGTTCTGTCAGGCTCTGTCATCACAGGACTGAGTGATCCGGGTCTCTGTAGCTGCTGGATTTTGATCCCACAGCTCATGAAGCAAAGCTCTACTTCATCATATAAGTGCTGCTGATGTGTTCGTGTACAAAAAAAACTGTCTTGAACGTCTCGTCGTCTCGGAAACGTCGGATCGTTGTAGTTTTGTTTCTGCGCTTGTCGTGGAAAAGGAGGATGAGCAGAGAGGAATCTTCCTCCGGGCGCTCTCGGCGTTGTGTGATTTTTGATGCCATCGTTTGACTCACTTATCAAAGTCCCGGATTCAGTTCACGTCAGGTCTGCAGCCACGGTGCAGCAGCCGGGGACGTCAGATCAAGAGTTTTTCAGGCCACCTCGAGCCTCCGGGACTCCTTTTGAATCATTAACATCTTTCTGCTTCTGGAAAGTTTCTGCGACTCGTCGGAGCCGGTTTTGAGGGGAAAGTCGCCACAAGCGGCCGTGAGAGATGAGTCCGAGATCCTGTTTATTTGTCAGAGTTTGTGTCCGCCCGGCTCCTTCAGGGCTTCGCTCTGCGAGCGAGCGAAGCAGCTACAATGCGGTGGCCGTAGCTCAGGGAGGCCACAGACGGCGCCCTCTCAGCAGCAGGAAGTAACCACGACTGAAGGGTCGTAATGAGGAGTGATGGGACAGAAGCTCTGAAGTCTGTTTGGTGACTTCGTGCCCCACCAGTGCTCAGAGTGCTTTCCTGTTTCCTCCTGCAGCCTCAGTACTTGTATTTTCCCGCCTCTGCTACTGGTGATGTCGCCGTGTTCGGGAGGAACAGCGGTTTTGGCGGGACTTGGGGTTTGAGCGACGCCGTTCGCCGGATGATTGCGGCCCGCTGGACGTGCGGACCTTCACTGTAACTGTGCTGCCGTGTCAGGCAGGTGCTGGCGATCAACGGCCGCTGGCTCTCACCGTTGGCACTGGCGTTTGTATCGGCCGCAGCGCTGGCGCCCGGCGGCCCGTTGCTGCTGCTGTTGGTGTTCATCCTGGCTAGAAAGTGTGCGTGCGCTGCCCCCCGTTGGTTGAAGCTGTGGTGGCGCGGTACGGCGCCTCCGCCGCTGCCCATCTTGATGAGGGAGTGGCGCTGGGAGTGGTGGCGCGTTACGGAGACGCCGCTTTGTCCAGGCCTCTCTGGAATCACCTGCTGCTGGAGTGGAGTCGAAGAAGAGGAGGAAGAGGAGGATGGGACGGAGGTGGAGGAGGTGGGGTTGTTGGAGGAGGAGGATGAGGAAGAGGCAGAGGATGAGGTGGAGTTTTGAGGAGGTGCGTCCAGGCGTTTGGGGAGGCCGTCCCGCGGCAGCGTGGAGGTGCTGTAATATGGAGCTGATTCTGTCTCGGGGATCTGCTGCTGGTGATGGTTACTGCCGCCGCCGCCGCCGCTGCTGTGGTGGTTGCTATGGTGATGGCTGTGGTTGTAGTGGTGGGTGCGGGTCTGGCCGTGGTGACTGTGATGATGGCTGTGATGGTGACTATGGTGATGGCCTCCGGAGGAGGAAGAGGACGGCCCGGGGAACAGGGAGGATGAGGAGGTGGAGGTCAGGACCTTGATGCCTCCGGTTCCTGACGCGCTGACCTCATGGATGTGTTTGAGCAGCTCGTCCAGCGCCGACACATCCACGACCGTCTGGGGGAGGGACTGCTGGGAGTGGTGGTGATGAGGGGCTCCTCCTCCTCCTCCTCCTCCTCCTCCTCCTCCTCCTCCTGCTGCTCGCTCATCATTGGAGATCTTCCTCTCCTCGGGGAGGTGCAGCGAAGACGAAGAAGCGCCCGCTCCATGGGCCAGTCCATTGCTCAGGCTGTTGCCATGGTGATGAGTGAAGGGGAACACCTGCTGGGTCATGGAGTTCCCCACGACGGCCATGAATCCCAGACTGGATCCGGAGCAGCTGGGCCCAGATTTGGGGTTGCTGTCCTTGCCGTTGTTGCAGTTCTGGTTCTTCTCGTACTGATGGTGCTGCAGCGCCTTCATGTTCCTGATGGGGAGCTCCGGGGTGGAGTCCGGCGTGGGCAGGCCGGACAGCTCGCCGTCCCCCTGAGACAGAGACTAAACAGAAGTTAGACACATGGTTCAAACTCACTCTAGATAAAGATGTCATCGTTACGAGCATCCCCAACCTTTTGTTCTTGTTCTAAACGCAACAAATATAAAACATACAACAGTATAATAATCTATTTAAAGGACCAGTGTGAAGGATTTAGTGGCATCTAGTGGTGACCAGCTGAAGCCCCGCCCCCTTCCAGGTGTGTAGGAGAACCTACGGTGGCCACGAAAAACATGAAAGTTTCTCTCCAGAACCAGAGTTTGGTTTGTTCGTTCTGGGCTACTGTAGGAACATGGCGGCTCTGTGGAAGAGGAGCTGCTCCCGCCGTAGATATAAAGACTCATTCTGAGGTTCTCAGGTGATTAAACACTAATTAATACTTATGAATATTATCTGTTAGATGTCACTAAATTCTCCACACTGCACCTTTAAAGAAACCAGAACTGCAGGATCTGCGTGTTTATTCCCGTTAACGTTTTTCATTAATCACCTTTTTAAAACTATGATCCATTTCCTGTGACTGGAACTATTTCCTGTGACCGGAACTATTTCTTGAGACTGGAACTATTTCCTGTGACTGGAACTATTTCCTGTGTCTGGAACTATTTCCTGTGACTGGAACTATTGTGACTGGAAATATTTCTTGTGACTGGAACTATTTCCAGTGACTGGAACTATTGTGACTGGAACTATTTTATGTGATTAGAACTATTTCTTGTGACTGGAACTATTTCCTGTGACTGGAACTATTTCCTGTGACTGGAACTATTTTTTGAGACTGGAACTTTTTTCCTGTGACTGGAACTATTTCCTATGACTGGAACTATTTCCTGTGACTGGAACTATTGTGACTGGAACTATTTTATGTGATTAGAACTATTTCTTGAGACTGGAACTTTTTTCCTGTGACTGGAACTATTTCCTATGACTGGAATTATTTCCAGTGACTGGAACTATTTTATGTGATTAGAACTATTTCTTGTGACTGGAACTATTTCTTGAGACTGGAACTTTTTTCCTGTGACTGGAACTATTTCCTATGACTGGAATTATTTCCAGTGACTGGAACTATTTCCTGTGACTGGAACTATTGTGACTGGAACTATTTTATGTGACTGGAATTATTTCCAGTGACTGGAACTATTTCCTATGACTGGAACTATTTCTTGTGACTGGAACTATTTCCTGAGACTGGAACTATTTCTTGTGACTGGAACTATTTCCAGTGACTGGAACTATTTCCTGTGACTGGAACTATTTCTTGTGACTGGAACTATTTCCTGTGATTAGAACTATTTCCTGTGACTGGAACTATTTCTTGTGACTGGAACTATTTCCTGTGATTAGAACTATTTCCTGTGACTGGAACTATTTCTTGTGACTGGAACTATTTCTTGAGACTGGAACTTTTTTCTTGTGACTGGAACTATTTCTTGAGACTGGAACTATTTCCTGTGACTGGAACTATTTCTTGCGACTGGAACTTTTTTCCTGTGACTGGAACTATTTCCTATGACTGGAACTATTTCCTGTGACTGGAACTATTTCCTGTGACTGGAACTATTTCTTGAGACTGGAACTTTTTTCCTGTGACTGGAACTCTTTCCTGTGACTGGAACTCTTTCCTGTGACTGGAAGTATTTCCTGTGACTGGAACTATTTTTTGTGATTGGAACTATTTCTTGTGATTGGAACTATTTCTTGAGACTGGAACTATTTCTTGAGACTGGAACTATTTCTTGTGATTGGAACTATTTCAAGTGACTGGAACTATTTCCTGTGACTGGAACTATTTCTTGAGACTGGAACTATTTCCTGTGACTGGAACTATTTCCTGTGACTGGAACTATTTCTTGATACTGGAACTATTTCTTGATACTGGAACTATTTCCTGTGACTGGAACTATTTCTTGAGACTGGAACTATTTCTTGAGACTGGAACTATTTCCTGTGACTGGAACTATTTCCTGTGACTGGAACTATTTCTTGATACTGGAACTATTTCTTGAGACTGGAACTATTTCTTGTGACTGGAACTATTTCTTGAGACTGGAACTATTTCTTAAGACTGGAACTATTTCCTGTGACGAACTATTTCC
>NC_089531.1:371920-374420 GCF_963924715.1 Thunnus thynnus
GCCCGTCGCTGCTCTGACGACACGACGGCTGCTGCCCGTCGCTGCTCTGACGACACGACGGCTGCTGCCCGTCGCTGCTCTGACGACACGACGGCTGCTGCCCGTCGCTGCTCTGACGACCCAAAAATCACCAAACGTCCTTCAGCCAGCGAGACGTTTGTGCTTCTGCTGCTGTCAAAATCTCCAGGTTGCTTTAAAAGCATCTCTGAGTGCTAGAGGGGCTGCTAGAGGGGCAGCTAGAGGGGCAGCTAGAGGGGCAGCTAGAGGGGCAGCTAGAGGGGCTGCTAGAGGGGCAGCTAGAGGGGCAGCTAGAGGGGCAGCTAGAGGGGCTGCTAGAGGGGCAGCTAGAGGGGCAGCTAGAGGGGCTGCTAGAGGAGCAGCTAGAGGGGCTGCTAGAGGGGCAGCTAGAGGGGCAGCTAGAGGGGCTGCTAGAGGGGCTGCTAGAGGGGCAGCTAGAGTGGCAGCTAGAGGGGCAGCTAGAGGGGCAGCTAGAGGAGCAGCTAGAGGGGCTGCTAGAGGGGCAGCTAGAGGGGCAGCTAGAGGGGCTGCTAGAGGGGCAGCTAGAGTGGCAGCTAGAGGGGCTGCTAGAGGGGCAGCTAGAGGGGCTGGTAGAGGGGCTGGTAGAGGGGCAGCTAGAGGGGCTGCTAGAGGGGCTGCTAGAGGGGCAGCTAGAGGGGCTGCTAGAGGGGCAGCTAGAGGGGCTGCTAGAGGGGCTGGTAGAGGGGCAGCTAGAGGGGCAGCTAGAGGGGCTGCTAGAGGGGCTGCTAGAGGGGCTGCTAGAGGGGCAGCTAGAGGGGCAGCTAGAGGGGCTGGTAGAGTGGCAGCTAGAGGGGCTGCTAGAGGGGCTGCTAGAGGGGCAGCTAGAGGGGCTGCTAGAGGGGCAGCTAGAGGGGCAGCTGATGGCTGTCAGAGCGAGTAGAGTTGTGCTTTACTTCCTGTTTTTACTGTAGGTTTTAGTAAGAGGCATATAATATGACAACTTCAAATGTTTGTTTTTTATTGATATCAATAAAGTGAATAATTTATGTTTTTCATGTCATTCGTGTTATTTTTCTTATTGAAAAGTCAAATTATTTATTTGTAGGCTCTTATTTCACTCAACGGCACTTCAAACCTGAATGATCCTTCTGACAGCGTTGCTTTAACGTTCTGCAACGTTCTGCTAAAGACCGAACACTTTAACTAATGCTGATAAAACAAAGTTCTGTTTATTCAGAACCAGAGCTGTGATGACCTTCATACTGCTCTACCCGCTCTACTGACGGCTCTACTGACGACTCTACTGACCCGCTCTACTGACCGACTCTACTGACCGACTCTACTGACACGCTCTACTGACCGACTCTACTGACCGACTCTACTGACCCGCTCTACTGACAACTCTACTGACCGACTCTACCGACCGACTCTACTGACACGCTCTACTGACCGACTCTACTGACCGACTCTACTGACTGATTCTACTGACCGACTCTACTGACCGACTCTACTGACCGACTCTACTGACACGCTCTACTGACCGACTCTACTGACCGACTCTACTGACTGATTCTACTGACCGACTCTACTGACCGACTCTACTGACTGATTCTACTGACCGACTCTACTGACCGACTCTACTGACCGACTCTACTGACCGACTCTACTGACTGATTCTACTGACCGACTCTACTGACCGACTCTACTGACCGACTCTACTGACTGATTCTACTGACCGACTCTACTGACCGACTCTACTGACCGACTCTACTGACTGATTCTACTGACCGACTCTACTGACTGATTCTACTGACCGACTCTACTGACTGATTCTACTGACCGACTCTACTGACCGACTCTACTGACCGACTCTACTGACCGACTCTACTGACCGACTCTACTGACCTGTGCGTGTGTGTGTTTGTGTGTTTGTTACCTCATTGGGACCTTTACTGGTATATACACCAAGCTTGTTGGGACCAGTAGTCCTCACGGGGACCGAAGGTTCTACTGAGGCTGAACATCATTCTGAGGTTCTGCTTTGACTTAAATTCAAACTAATATTCTTGATGACAAATTGAAAAACGTTGATGAGAATTTCTGAGTCTGAATCGTTAATTAGTTTTATAAACGTGTTCGAGTGTTAAAGGTTTTGAATCATTTGGTTTTGTTGCGCTTTGAAGAAACGCTCAGATATTAAAATGTTTTACTCTTATTAGATGTTTCTGCCTCTTTAAACATTTATTGATCTTCTATTGGACTTTCTGTTATTCTATAATATCACTGATGTTATATTTCAGCTCCGTTAGACTCTTATAGCAGCTTTTTGTTTTGTATTTCGTGTCTTTATCAGCTGGATGTGAAGACGTTTTACTGGGAACGTGTGTAAGATCTTTCTGCTGCAGGTCTCTGTGTGTGTTTGTATGTGATTTATTTATTTAGTCCATCTTTTCCCTTTGTTATCGCCGTACAGCCTGTCTGTGTGACGGCTGTTCAGATGTTGTGTGGTGTTCGTCATGAC
>NC_089531.1:379420-404420 GCF_963924715.1 Thunnus thynnus
AGGACTGCGGGGATTGAAACTGCTGCTCCGGTGGACTTCAGCGTGTTTGATAGGATCTGAACCGCCGCAGCACGTTCGCAGCAGGAACGCAGCCAAAAATACAAACAGGACGACGTGAGACGCCTGATGAAAGACGTCATTCAGACGTGGATTACAGGAAGTAGTTTTTAGTTTCATTTATCTCAGCGATGTTTTCTTCGTCCTTCATTCTTTGTATTTTTCTTCATCACAGCTATTGTTACTGTTGATGTGATGCAGCCACTTCAGTTCGCTTCAAGTGTTCCTGAACGACAGACCGAGTTCATGTCAAGTAGTCCACATATCAGGAATCTGCCTCTCTCTCCTCTCTGGCTTTAATCACACTATAGAGCCTTAATGGGATTCAGTGCACGGGTCTGCTGTCGCTCTGTGAATGACAATACCTCGCCGCTTCACAAGCAGGACTCCTGACAGGCAGGTAGCAGCAGAGACGCAGCTATGAATACAGAGCGGCCGCCGCTTTGATCTGCTGGATTGTGATCTAGTGGAGGGTAATAACGTCCGACCGAGCGACGGGCTACTGTACACCAACACCAGTCAAATGAGGCGGAATAACTGAATTTCTTCCAGTTGAGTTTGAGCTCGTTAGTGGAGTCGAGACTCTCCAGCTGAGCCGGACCCATCAACAAACCGCTCTTCACTTCTCGTCTTCTCAGAGACTCAGTCACATGATTCTCTGGGCTGAAGGAACATTTCATAAATCTGCTGCAGTGGAAGAAGTATTCGATGTATGTTTGTCTCGTAGAGATGAACCTACAGAGAATTATCAGTGACTTTATAGTGAGTTTCAGCTCGTTGTTTATCAGTTAGCTGTAGACTAGCTGCTAACAGTTAGCTGTAGACTAGCTGCTAACAGTTAGCTGTAGACTAGCTGCTAACAGTTAGCTGTAGACTAGCTGCTAACAGTTAGCTGTAGACTAGCTGCTAACAGTTAGCTGTAGACTAGCTGCTAACAGTTAGCTGTAGACTAGCTGCTAACAGTTAGCTGTAGACTAGCTGCTAACAGTTAGCTGTAGACTAGCTGGTGAACATAGTGGAGCATTTAGCAGCTAAAGAGCCAGATATTTCCCTCAGGAGCTGGTAGAGAGTAAAAACAGCTAAAAGAGAAACACGACTCCACATGAATGATGATGTTGCTCCGTAACTGCTGGATGTGGAAATAAGCAGCTGTTTGCAACATAAAGGACGTTTACAGGACTGCACCCCCACCTGGTTCTAACAACACTGAACCGACCAGAAGGACAGTTACAGTCTCTCAACTCTGTGACTGTTGGAACATATTTGCCCGTCAGACAGACCTGAATGTGTTCACTTCATCTGTATCGACATGCGTTAACTACTGCGTGGACAATGTCACTGTTAGCAAAAGGATCTGAGAGTAGAACAGGAAACCATCAGTCAAACAGCTGCTCAGAGCCTTTAGATCAGGAGACGCCTCAGCGACTGACTCACTACGGATAGAGGAACTCAACAGGAACTCCAACCTACGGAGGATGTGGCATCACACACAGCGAACACCAGCCGACAACAAACAATAACCGACCTCCAGTGACCTTTACTGGAAACACGGCGAGAGAGACAGTATGACATGTGATAAAGGTCTCTGCTGGAATCAAACCAGGAACGCTGCACTGATGTGCTGAGCAACCGTTCAGCTACAGGGACGCTCTGTAGAAGAAGATGATGACGTGGTGCAGGTGCAGTAAGATCCTGCTGACTGCAGCTCTTCATCAGACATCATCATCACACTGCTCGTACTCTGAGCCGCTGAACAAACAGCTCCAAATATCTCCAGATCTTGTTGTGTTGACCTGTTTTTATTGTAGAATAGCAACACTAACGAAGCTCTGCTAATTAGGTGATAAACACATTTAATTTCCCATAAATTCTTCACAATAAAAGCTTTTAATATGAAGCAGTGAAGCAGGAAATGCTGGTTTTCATCAGCAGTAACTTAACACGCCGGCTGAAAGCGAGCAGGAAACAGTGAAATACGGCTGATATCTGACTGACTCAGATATCGGGGGGGGGGGGGGGGGGCGGTTATCCCCTGCTGTGATACTGTACTGTACAAACACGCCGGCTAAAGTCTGACTGGGTTTGAACCAGTTTGATACTAGAGACGTTCTTTGTTCTCAGTGGATATCAGTCTGCTTCACTTCTGTTTGTGTGTGAAAAATAAATCTGTTATGGTCCAACAGGCCGAAGCTGTTACAGACATACAGACATACAGATATACAGACATACAGACATACAGACATACAGACATACAGACATACAGACATACAGATATACAGACATACAGATATACAGACATACAGACATACAGACATACAGATATACAGACATACAGACATACAGTCATACAGACATACAGTCATACAGACATACAGTCATACAGACATACAGTCATACAGATATACAGACATACAGATATACAGACATACAGACATACAGATATACAGACATACAGACATACAGACATACAGACATACAGATATACAGACATACAGACATACAGTCATACAGACATACAGATATACAGACATACAGACATACAGTCATACAGACATACAGATATACATACAGACATACAGATATACAGATATACAGACATACAGACATACAGATATACATACAGACATACAGACATACAGTCATACAGATATACAGTCATACAGACATACAGATATACAGTCATACAGACATACAGACATACAGATATACATACAGACATACAGACATACAGTCATACAGACATACAGTCATACAGATATACAGACATACAGATATACAGACATACAGACATACAGACATACAGATATACATACATACAGTCATACAGATATACAGACATACAGTCATACAGATATACATACATACAGTCATACAGATATACATACAGACATACAGTCATACAGATATACAGACATACAGATATACAGTCATACAGTCATACAGACATACAGTCTATCTATTAGATGTGTTCAGACAGCAGTGCAGCTGTAGAACAGAGCGAACACACTGAGTTTATTTCTTTCTTTTGTTACCTGCAGTAGATTTGTGAGGAATTATGTAAAACCTTTGATGTAAATTATTTAAGTAAAAACTTTTGTCAAATATATTCCTGGAAGGCCGGCTTTGGGCCACGGGCCGCTGTTTGCCCAGCTCTCTGTGTTTCTTACCGTAGGCGGAGTCGGCGGCGGACTCGTGGTTCCGTGTGGTCGCCAACACGTCGGCTGCACAAAACACACAGAACATCTGAAACATTAATCTCACTGAAACCCTCACAGTCTTCTTATCTGCTGCACTTTATTGTCTGTATCACTGCTGAGGTTTAATAATTCACTGGTTTCCACAGCTGCTGTTGCCGTGGTGATTGTGTGTGTTTATCTCACCGTGGCAGCTGTCCGGCTGAAGCGAGTGGTCGCCCTCGATATCCTGTTCGAACCCCGCCCTGCAGACAGGAGGGAGAGGAGGAATTAAGACAAACAAAAGATACAATATCGACCGGAGAACAATCCAGACGCAGCACCTCCTCCTCTCATGGCGGTTGCCGTCGGTTACCGTTGCCTGCAAATCTGATCAATGATGTATAACCACGGCGACCAGAAAAGGAGTCGTTAATTAAATTATGTCACATTCTTCATCTGCAGCTTAATCTGGAAGGTGGAGAGAAAAGAAAACACAAATTCACCTTTTTGGGTCATCCAATCAGAGGAAAGGAGGGTGACATTTGTCCAATCAGAGGACAGATGGTGACCATGAGACACACAGAGTACAGTGCGGCGGCGTGCATCTCTGCAGCTCCAGTAAATGAAGCCATTTACTTTCCTCACAGCGTCTCCGACGGCGCCGACGCTCATCTGACCTTCAAATCCTTTTTTAAAGTGGCAACAAATCAGGTTTTTACTGTCGACTGCAGTTTTACCATCGCAGTACCTCACAGGAGGGATCAGGGCCGATCGATCAATACACACTGAGAGCTGCAGCTAATGATTGATCTGTTGATTGTTTTCTGGATCGATCAATTAGTTGCTTGGTCCATAAAATGTCAGAAAACGGTGAAAACTGTTGATCAGTGTTTCTAAAAAGTCCAAGACGACGTCTCGTTTTGTCCACAACTCAAAGATCTTCAGTTTACTGACTGAAGAAACCAGAAAACATTCACATCTGAGGAACCTTAAACTCATCATCATCAGAAAACAGTCCCACTAACTGTTACTGGGACCAGTCATCCATCATTTATCTCAGGGTTAGGTTGTTGAGATGTCTCTCTCTGGACAGACGGAGCGACGCCGACGTCCTCCAAGAAAAACAACCACAAACAAAATCAAAACTCTAAAATTAAAAAGACTTTTTCTGCCAAAGTTCTTCTTTTTTTCAAAGCCAGCCAGACGTCTCCGTGACTCACTTTTTCATCCAAACACACAAACAAAGAGGGAACATTTGGCGACGCTCCAGTAAACCAACTTACAGTCAGAACCCATCAGCAGGAAGTTGGAGTCGGCGTGATGTTTCTGGAGGCGGGCGGATATTTCCCCAGAAACATTAGAGAGAGTGAAGAGGTACTTTTTGTTTTTCAGACTGCGGCACTCAGCCCACGTCCTCGTTTATTTGGCACGACGTGTTTCCAGCTCAGTTTATCACCTTCTGTCTGCATCTGCATCACCTGCACATCACTCTTTATTCAATCTGTTTATAATGTCTGCCGTTGACTCAGCTTCACCCTGCTGTCGCCATAGCTACGTCTTCATCCGTCATCTCCCTCGTTAGCAGGTGCATCCTCATAGTTTAAACTCCTGTCGCTGATCCAAGTTACTGTTTAAATGAGTGCAGACTTCTAGTTTACTTTACTCTTCTTCAGCGGTTTAATGGCGCCGACTGGAGAATCGGCGCCACCTGCTGTTTATCTGCTAACATTCACACAACAGCAGTGGACGGAAACAAACAAGCATTCGTATTTCTTTTGCTGATTCTCTTGAAATTCAGTTAAAACTTGTGTTACATTTGGATGGAAACCAGACGAATGTTAAAGTCAGGAGGAAGAACTTGAACTCATCACCTCACTGTTGCTCCTGATGTTTGGACGTCTACATACTTTTGGCCGTGTGATGTTTCATTTATTAGCAAACAGCAGCTCTGCTCTCTACATATACCTGTAAACACGGAGCTCATTCACTGAACTGTGTCTGGATTTATCATGAAATCATTATGCTTTGCTCTGCTCGCTCGCTCTATATTTACCTCTCTCCACCTCACTTATTTGCTAACTCGTTCGCCCCCTCAGTCACTCAATATTTATCTGCCTTATCACTCATTCTCTCTCTCTCCATCAGCAGCCTTCCTCCGTCTCTGCGGACTCGTTTCCACCAGCGTGGGCTGTGATGTAAGTGAGGAGAGAGAAAGGCGACAGCGAGCCGCTATAAATCCCGAACCCCCTCGGGCACCTGAACGCCTCGTTCACCTAGCGAGGAGACGGAAATAGACTCGGTCGGTTATAAAACGCAGCCGAGTCGAGGCTCTTCAGTGGAGGCGTTAACAGGTTTCACAGGCTGTGAAAAGTCATTACGACGCACAAACGGCTGCAGAAAAAGAACATTTAAAGGTTTTTTACACTCACATGATACGTTTGAGGTTCTGATGAACAGTTTCAGGTTTGAAGTCAGTGAAAGTTTCTCTGAGAGACTGAAGACTTGAATTAAAGGACTTGGATTTGCCCCAGAAGCCTTAAAAACAGCTGCGTATAGGTCTGGATGTAATCAGGTCGTTACTGTCACCAGAGTCATTAAATCTAAATCACTGGAGTCCATCAGGTTTAAAAGACCAGAGACTTGAGGTTGAACTGGGACTCTGATCCACCTGAGACTTCAGACTCGCTCTGAAAGACTCCAACGACTTGAGACCTGAAAAAAAAAAAGACTTGAGACTTGACTTTGTCTTAAAAAGCACTTTGTATATGATACCGTCCATCGGTAGAAAGCAACACTCGCTGACGTCACAGTGTTTTAAGAACAGCTGTTTATAGATCAATAATCAGGAAATTAAAGCCAGAATGAACCAACATGCATCCGACGCTGCCGAGGACCAGCAGACCTGACGACTGAGGACTGAAGCGTCTCATTTCCTGTCGGCTTCGAGGCTCCAACACAGTTGTTAGATGAGTTTAAACCTGATGGCGGCGGTTTTCCTGCGCCCGCTAACGGCCATAAACTCAAACCCTGAAGCTCCGGTGAGACGGCGGCGCCTGCTGAACTGCTCAGGTGATGATGAAGATGATGAAGGAACAACAGCAGTGTGTGTCATTGGATGAACATGTCAGCTTCACTTTCTAATGATGACGAAGGTTCAGGATGAACCTTAAAGACATAAAATGAAAAATATATTTTACAAGTTCTTGTGTGTGTCCCATGTTAATTACATTTGATCATTTTAACCCAAACCATCATCTTTAAACCCAACCAGAGCTGAACCGCAGCACCGTCACATCATCAATCATCATTATTGATTAACAGTGACGTGTTACAGACGGATGATGTCGTCCTGCTGATTACTGCTGATAGAGTCACATGATCAAACCACAGATCTGAGCTTCATGTGGAGGATTTGCTGGTAAAAAGAATCTCCTGTTGTGGGTCAATGAAGATCTGAAGTGAAGTAAACGGTCTTGTATTAATGTATTTTAGTTTCTTTGAGTTTGTTGCTGCCTGCATCAAATTCAAAACCCTGACAGTCGCTTATAGAACAGCTCCTGCCTACCTGAACTCCCTCGTCCAGGTCTACAGTCCCTCCCGCTCACTGCGCTCTGCCTGGTACCAGCAGGACCCTCAGTCACCAGCTGGACTCTGCAGTTCCCCGCTGATGGAACGAGCTACCAAACTTTCAACTACAGACCAGCAAACACCTCAGCACCTGCATCTACGTCCTGTCAGACCTGAAGCTTCATTACTGCTGTTCTCTCCTCACACATCCTGCTCAGGTTGGATTCACTTTCATGTCGACGTCGCTTCGGATAAAATCGTCAAAACGAATTGTAATTATAACATATTTAACATTCTAGTGAAGTCTGAAGGTCGCTGCTGTCATTCAAAGATCACATCTGTCATGTTTCTTCATCTCCATCAGTCTGTCAGAGCAGCTTATTAAAGCCCTCACACACACACACACACACACACACACACACACACACACACACACACACACACAGACACACACACACACACAGTCTCCAGGGAAACAGCTGACTTGCTGCCACGACAACCATCTCCATCTTTATTTACACTTTCCTGTTTTCATGTTTTCTCTCCAGTTGAAGTTACATAAATTGTTAAACTGACTGGTCCAGCTGCCCTCGATTCAACCCTCCTAACCCCTAACCTTCCTAACCCCTAACCCTACCCTAACCCTATCCCTAACCCCTAACCCTCCTAACCCCTAACCTTCCTGACCCCTAACCCTACCCTAACCCTATCCCTAACCCCTAACCCTCCTAACCCCTAACCCTACCCTAACCCTATCCCTAACCCCTAACCCTCCTAACCCCTAACCTTCCTAACCCCTAACCCTACCCTAACCTTCCTAACCCCTAACCTTCCTAACCCCTAACCCTACCCTAACCTTCCTAACCCCTAACCTTCCTAACCCCTAACCCTACCCTAACCTTCCTAACCCCTAACCTTCCTAACCCCTAACCCTACCCTAACCTTCCTAACTCCTAACCCCTAACCCTCCTAACCCCTAACCCTACCCTAACCCTATCCCTAACCCCTAACCTTCCTAACCCCTAACCTTCCTAACCCCTAACCCTACCCTAACCTTCCTAACCCCTAACCTTCCTAACCCCTAACCCTACCCTAACCTTCCTAACTCCTAACCCCTAACCCTCCTAACCCCTAACCCTACTCTAACCCTATCCCTAACCCTCCTAACCCCTAACCCCTAACCCTCCTAACCCCTAACCTTCCTAACCCCTAACCCTTCAACCCTCCTAACCCCTAACCCTACCCTAACCCTATCCCTAACCTTCCTAACCCCTAACCCTTCAACCCTCCTAACCCCTAACCCTACTCTAACCCTATCCCTAACCCTCCTAACCCCTAACCCCTAACCCTCCTAACCCCTAACCTTCCTAACCCTACCCTAACCTTCCTAACCCCTAACCCTACCCTAACCCTATCCCTAACCCCAACCCCTAACCCCTAACCTTCCTAACTCCTAACCTTCCTAACCCTACCCTAACCTTCCTAACCCTACCCTAACCCTATCCCTAACCCTATCCCTAACCCTCCTAACCCCTAACCCCTAACCCTCCTAACCCCTAACCTTCCTAACCCCTAACCCTACCCTAACCCTATCCCTAACCCCAACCCCTAACCCCTAACCCTCCTAACCCCTAACCTTCCTAACCCTAACCCTCCTAACCCCTAACCCTACCCTAACCTTCCTAACCCCTAACCTTCCTAACCCTAACCCTCCTAACCCCTAACCCTACCCTAACCTTCCTAACCCCTAACCTTCCTAACCCCTAACCCTACCCTAACCCCTTTAACCCTAACTCTCTTAACCCTAACCCTCGATTCAACCCTCCTAATTCTAACCCCTAACCCTAATTCTAACCCCTAACCCCTAACCTTCCTAACCCTAACCCTCCTAACCCTAACCACATCACACACACCTTCCTTTCTCTCTCCGTCTCTCCCTGGAGGAAAGCTTCCACTTATCAGCAGAGGTTTCAGCAGCTGAACTCAGAGATTTTCAGTCGAGTGAAGCTCAGAATAATAATATCTCAGTGTTTAGTGAAGAGGATCTGCTGCACTGAGGTCAGGCTGCTCTGCTCTTCTACACTCGGGTTGTTTGCTAGAGATTTTAGTTGGAATAGTCTGGTCTAAAACCAGTTAAATATTCAGCTGATCCGCGGTACATTAAGTTACAACTTTCACAAGATTCTGTCAGTAAAAGCTGAAAACTGGAAACTGAAATGAAAGAAGTGGAAATCCTTTAGTGCTGAAGGAGCCTGAACTAAACATCAAACATGAGCTGCATTCAGTAAAAATGTATGAAAGTCATGAAAAGATGAACTAATGTGCTGAAGTCTGAATTGTGTTACAGTTGAATGAGTATGAAGGAGGCGGGAAATCGGAAAAGAAATAAGCTTAAATTTAATCTAAAATGTTACTTTATGAGTAAAAAAGCTATAAAGAGTTTTAAAAATGAATAGAAACACACATCACACAGGTTCCTCCAAGACAACCAAAGAAGAAAAAGTTCCCAGTAAATAAAACATAAATGAGTGTTTTGACATCTCATTTCTCTAAAAACGTGTTTCTGTCCTGCGTCTCCAGCAGTTAAACCTGCGTTTCTGACGGAGGAAGCGGTACAGGAACCTTCAGTATTAAGTTCAGACGTGTTGATCTGCAGCACAACAAGCTGTAAACAGAACCGCGTTCCTGCACATGCTCAGTAGCGTCTGCCGTACACAGAACTACTCTCTGGAGACTGAAAACATGATGCTGAACATGTGACCCAGTGCAACAACACACACAACACTGGTTAGTAGATCAGTTCTTTGGATCCAAACATGAAGACAAATATAGAAAATCAGCAGAATGATCCTTTAATTCAACACGGCTCCACTCGGCATAATCTACCCGGTTCCTTTAGTTCCTAGTTTAGTTCTTCAGATTAAGTCCTCTGTTAGTTCCTGGAACATTTTGGTTGAAAAGGGGCTTAAGATGTGAGGAAAAGAAGCAATTAAGGGAAATTAGATGCATTATGTCTGAAATCTGATTCTAACACGCTTCTTCCTTCACAAATATAAGATAAAAGTCGGGACGGACGCCCCCCCGACCCTGCTGAGGATGCTGCAGATGCAGGACGGGCTCCTGGGACTCGACTGTATTGTGTCTTGAGGTTTTGAAGTTAATAGAAGAGGATCGGATGCAGGACGAGGGGCGAGCAGTCGAGCTGTGATGTGATCTCCACTGACGCTAATAGAAGATAATCACCAAACTTGGTCAAAGTTTGCTGCACTTCTCTGCAGAGCTCGCAGGACAAACAGCGACGCGTCTCCCATCACACACGATATGATGCTGATTAAAGGCAACAATGTCAGCTGATGAGAGACATTTAACCCCGAGGATGCTGGGAGGATCTGTAGTTTTCTCTCCGCTGACGGACTCATCAGGAAGTTGCTCACGTTGCTGATTTCCTGCCACTGAATCAATCTTCTTCTTCTTCTTCTCGCTCTAATGACGCTCTCAGATAGAAATCCTCCCTTTTCTTCCTCACAGTAATATCATCCTCCTCCTACAGTGCAGCTGTGACCTCTGACCTCTGTACTGCTGGTTGTTGGAAAATGTAATTTATCGTACTGATTGTGTGTTTTTATCCAACTCGCCGTCTCTAATTATGGAAATTCGTCACCTCACACTGACGTCATCTGAACTGCTCGCTTCAGCAGTGGTGCTGCTGCGGCTGCTGGATGCGTAAATGTGAGTAAAGTTTGTTTTTGTTTATCTTGTGAGGACGAGCTGATAAAAACATGAACTCCAGATATCTGAACGGTTACTGAACATGTTTCCTGCTCGCTGTCCAACAGGAGCAACCAAACAGCGTAATTATTGTGTTAATGATTAGGAACCCTTGTGGAATTATAAATATTTATTTACCTATTATGATTATCATTATTATTATTATTATGTGCTTTGGCCCTAGAATCATCTCAGCTTCACAGACCGCAACAGCTACACGTCCAACGTCTCACCTGTTGCTCAGGTAATCATCTGACCACATGGTGGCACCACAACAGACACTTATTATTAGATTTATATGCTGCGGCCTCTCTGCTCTCTGTGTGTGTGTTGCTCCGTCAACAGACACACAGACCTGCTGCTCTCTGCTCTCTGCGTCCATGACACAGAGAGCAGAGAGCAGAGTGTTTTTACACTGCTGTATCAGTAAAGGAAACTTCTAACTGCTGACTAAAGTTAATCTGAAGAGCTTTACTTTGGTGCACATAGTTCACAGGCTCATGATTCACTGATCTAAAGTTACGTCCACGACGGATGATTGATGAAAGTGTACAAAGATCAAAAGTTAAAAAAATGCATTTCAGTTTAGTTCACATGTTAAAAATAAAGAGTGTAAATGAAGAAAAAGTTGTTCTATTTGCTCACTTTTAAAGAAAAGACTGAAGCACTTTATTAAACGCAGAACTGAACGAGATTAAATGAAACTTCACTTGAACAGCTGCTGAGAGACAAAGTTACCTGCGTGTCTGTTTCCTGCTTGTTTTACTTCCTCTGACACAGATTTCTCTCATCTTCGCTCTTCTTCTTTCTCTTCTTCTTCCTCTTCTTCCTTTCCACCTCTTGCATCACATCTTTGCCTCCCTCTCAGTTTCTCTCCTTGTCCCTTTTCATCTCTGTCGGCTCCATCCTGTCCATTTTAATCTTCCTCCAGCATCTCTGTGCTGCTGTTTGTATTAAAAACGCCAGTTGTGTTTCTTTCTGTAGATATTATTGTTTCCTGTGTGTGTGGTTTTCTAAAGTTAGAAGAAAACAGCATTTCAACGCCGAGACATCAGCGTCTGAAAGTAACTGAGGTGACCAGAACAGAGATGCTTTCCCCGTTAATGGAGGAAGAGGAGGAAGAGGAGGAAGATTTGATCCTCAGCATGAGTAACTCAGTACATTTACTCAAGTACTGCACTTCAGTACAGTTTTGAGGTACATGTACTTGAGTATTTCCATCTGCCTTCACCCAACCGGTCATGCAGACGGCGTCCACTCAGAGTCCGGTTCTGCTGGAGGAACGTTGGGTCTCTGTACAGTAAAGAGTTCAGTCTCGACCTGCTCGGCTCTGTTCTGTTGGGATTTGATGCTTTATAAATAAAACTGAATTTGTATTTGAAGTGTAATAAACTGTGAAACCATCTGAACTTTTTATATATACTATTATATATTTATACAACATACTGCATCATTTGTACATGTTTGCAGTAATTTATATTCTGTATGTCTGCACTTTATGCCTGAACTGCACTTCTGGTCAGATGCCAACTGCATCTGGTTGTTACGTATTTGTTCAATGTCAATAAAGTTGAATCTGATCTAAAAACCTGCAGTTTCTTTCCACTAAACTTAACAAAGACAGACGGACACTCTTTCCCTCCACGCTGAACAAACAACAAAAACTCTTCATCTGCTTTCTTATTTTTTCACTGTTGATCTCCTGAACTGTTTGCAGATGTTATGAGTTCAGCCTCTCTAATCCCAGTAAAGATTGTCCTGAAGGTCTGAAACCCGCCCTCCTCCGGATCAACAGTCTATGAAAAATCTTCACTGTTCCAGAAACAACACACGACCCCCCCCCCCCCCCACCACCACCACCTCGAGGCGCCGTGAAGCATCGATCGGCGAGGAAAGACACATCAAAAGGAGACGGTCGAATATAAAGAGTCGTCAGCTGAGGAGAACATCACATTCAGTCTGACCTGAGATCAATACGGGGATTAAAAACGCCTGCTGGAATATTTGTGTTTGACATTGATCATGTTCACATCTGATGGACGTGTTGAAGCACAAAGAGACTCGATTTATAAAACACCAGCTGGAAATCTGAAGCTGAGAGACGTTTCGCTCTGACATGAAACAATTTGACTCTAAATGACTGACACACACACACAGTTACAGTTATCTTCTTCTCACTGCTCCATCAAACCTCTAATTATTTATGTAAACGTATCAGATTTAAAGTCGTTTAAAGTGTGGCTGGTTTGTTGTTAATCGACCAAAACCTGCTAAAACTTTCCTCCAAGTGTTTCTTTAAACTCCCAAAAGCCTCCAACTTCACTCTGGATTCAAGACACGTGAGTCGAGCCCAAAGACGAAATCTCCTGTGTTTCAGTCCATCGATACAAACACACACACACACACACACACACACACACACACACACTCACACACACACACACACTCTCACACACACGCACACGCACACACAGAGCAGCGAGCAGCTTGTGAAATCAGATGTGTTCCCGTCCAATCAATAACTGCAGTGTCAGGTAGCCGCCTGCTCTGCTGCGTCTCCACAACACTTCATGACCATCGATCTGCAGCTGAGGTGTCTGCTGCTTCCCTGCAGGTCGAAGTGATACGATTTTCATATTTGTGTGTCGGAGAAGGAGTTGTTTTAATCCTGGAGGAGCTGCAGCCTCCTCGTCTCTAAATATCATCAGTTATAAACTCTGAAATGTATTCTCTCTCCAGCGCTGCAGCACAGACTAAATAACCACTTCATGCAGTCGTCCTAACGGCTGCACGAGTGCATTTATGTTCACATCTGTCCAGCTGCAGCGGCTCGTAATGAGTCTGAGAGCAGATGAGAAGAAGATCATCAGTTAACCTCAGAGGTTAAACCTGAAACCTGTAGCTGCTGCAGGTGGAGCTAGATGATGCTTGTGATGCTCGTGATGCTTGTGACGCTTGTGACGCTCGTGATGCTTGTGATGCTCATGACGCTTGTGATGCTCGTGATGCTCCAGACGCTTGCGATGCTCGTGATGCTTGTGATGCTCGTGATCCTTGTGACGCTCGTGATGCTTGTGATGCTCCAGACGCTTGCGATGCTCGTGATGCTTGTGATGCTCGTGATGCTCGTGACGCTTGTGATGCTCGTGACGCTTGTGATGCTTGTGACGCTTGTGATGCTCGTGACGCTCGTGATGCTCGTGACGCTTGTGATGCTTGTGAAGCTTGTGACGCTTGTGATGCTCGTGACGCTTGTGATGCTCGTGATGTTTGTGATGCTTGTGAAGCTCGTGACGCTTGTGAAGCTCGTGACGCTTGTGATGCTTGTGACGCTTGTGACGCTTGTGATGCTCGTGACGCTTGTGAAGCTCGTGACGCTCGTGACGCTTGTGACGCTTGTGACGCTTGTGATGCTCGTGATGCTTGTGATGTTTGTGATGCTCGTGATGCTTGTGATGTTTGTGATGCTCGTGATGCTTGTGACGCTTGTGATGCTTGTGATGTTTGTGATGTTTGTGATGCTCGTGATGCTCGTGACGCTTGTGATGCTCGTGATGCTTGTGACGCTTGTGATGCTCGTGATGCTTGTGATGTTTGTGATGCTCGTGATGCTTGTGACGCTTGTGATGCTTGTGATGCTCGTGATGCTTGTGATGCTCGTGATGCTTGTGACGCTTGTGATGCTCGTGACGCTCGTGATGCTTGTGATGCTCGTGATGCTCGTGACACTTGTGATGCTCGTGACGCTTGTGATGCTTGTGATCCTCGGGACGCTCGTGATGCTTGTGACGCTCGTGACGCTTGTGATGTTCGTGACGCTTGTGATGCTTGTGATGCTCCGGACGCTTGTGATGTTTGTGATCCTCGGGACGCTCGTGATGCTTGTGATGCTCGTGACGCTTGTGATGCTCGTGATGCTTGTGACGCTCGTGACGCTTGTGATGTTTGTGATGCTCGTGACGCTCGGGGCGCTTGTGATGCTCGTGATGCTCGGGACGCTTGTGATGCTCGTGATGTTTGTGATA
Source organism: Thunnus thynnus (assembly GCF_963924715.1). Taxonomy (NCBI): domain Eukaryota; kingdom Metazoa; phylum Chordata; class Actinopteri; order Scombriformes; family Scombridae; genus Thunnus; species Thunnus thynnus. Next base: position 394,014 of record NC_089531.1, read on the forward strand.
CTCATGATGCTCGTGACGCTTGTGATGCTCGTGATGCTCCAGACGCTTGCGATGCTCGTGATGCTTGTGATGCTCGTGATGCTCGTGACGCTTGTGATGCTCGTGACGCTTGTGATGCTTGTGACGCTTGTGATGCTCGTGACGCTCGTGATGCTCGTGACGCTTGTGATGCTTGTGAAGCTCGTGACGCTTGTGATGCTCGTGATGTTTGTGATACTCATGATGCTCGTGACGCTTGTGATGCTTGTGACGCTCGTGACGCTTGTGATGTTTGTGATGCTCGTGACGCTTGTGATGCTTGTGACGCTCGTGACGCTTGTGATGCTTGTGACGCTCGGGACGCTTGTGATGCTCATGACGCTTGTGATGCTCGTGATGCTCGTGATGTTTGTGATGCTTGTGACGCTCGTGACGCTTGTGATGCTTGTGATGCTCCAGACGCTTGTGATGCTCGTGACGCTTGTGATGCTCGTGATGCTCCGGACGCATGCGATGCTCGTGACGCTTGTGATGCTCGTGATGCTCGTGATGCTCCGGACGCTTGTGATGCTCGTGACGCTTGTGATGCTCGTGATGCTCGTGATGCTCCGGACGCATGCGATGCTCGTGACGCTTGTGATGCTCGTGATGCTCCAGACGCTTGTGATGCTCGTGACGCTTGTGATGCTCGTGATGCTCGTGATGCTCCGGACGCATGCGATGCTCAGGACGCTTGTGATGTTCGGCTGCGTGATTTGCAGATCAGTGACTGAGAAGCTGTCTGCCGCAGTCACGACTAAAACTGTTCCTCAGCACCGTCTCTGAGTTTCATCTCATCTTCTGACTTTGTCTTAAACTCCAGAATGAAAACAGCGAACTTGTGCAACATGTTTGTAGTGACAAATATTATTATATATTATAATAATCCTCTTCATCAGGTTTTATTCCTCGCATCAGTCTCCACTCAAACTTGATTTAATGAACATCGTCTGTTTTGGTGCAGAAACAGGAAGCATTTCAGCAGGTTGCAGATTAATTTTCTGTGTATTTCCTCATTAAATATCAATATAATTTGGTGATTATGAACAATCTGTAACACTAGGAGGAAAAGCACTGCAATCATGGACAACACTGAAATGTTTGTTTGTTCAAACATCAAATAACATTTCAGATTCTAGAGGAGATAACAAAGTTTCCAAAGACATAAGAAAAGATTTCAGGCTGAACTTTGTCTAAAATGATGCAGCAGACATAGAAAATATTGCAATCTGATGAAACGCTGCAGTCATTAAAAACACAGTTTGAATGTTTCACTCATATCCTGCAGCTTCCATGAGGAGCAGCACGAAGACAAACTGATGATGAGTCTCTTTCAGCAAAGCTTTATAACAACAGATTTATAGCAGCAGAGTGCACATTGACGTGCATTTTAACATTTGTTCCCATTATGTTCCCCCATCCATCCTTTTACTTTGGCTGCCGGTGTGAAAGGCATCACGGATCTACATCTCAGATATACGAGCCTCCGCTCGCCGCGGCAGATATACGAGCCGAGCCGTCGGAACTTTATTAGCTGTCAGATTGATGACGGCTGAGAGGAATTAGAGAGGAAGAGGAAGTGACACGTACTTGAAACCAGGCGCCATGTTGGCACAACTTCCCGTCCGCAGCCAGATGCAGTACGGGTCACGAGACGCCAGACAGGCCCTGCAGAGAGAGAAGAGGGAAGCTCGTTAAAGAACAACGATGAGATGAGAGAAAAGAGTGAAAGATGAAAACAGGAAGAAGAGAGAAAGAAAGAAGAGAAACAGACGACAGACAGATGGAAAGAAGCAGCGAGCTGAGTGTGTGTGTGTATAGAGCGTGTGTGTGTGTGTTATATTATATTTGTGTTATGTTATGTGGAGTCATGTGACCTCACCTGAGGATCTCAGCAGTCGAGTCATCGAAACATCCTCAGATTTTACATTATTATACTAAATAATAGATAATTGTATTCAAGTGCGTCTGTGTTTCACTGCTGCACAACCAGCTGCCAGTTGTGGATAAATGAAGTAATTGATTGATAGATTGATTGATTTGTCACATCTTCTCAGTCAAACATCTTTGTTAAAGTTTTATTGGTGATGAAGTGAGACGCAGCTGCTGGAGCCTCTGTTCATCTGTGCAGCTGGCGTTCATTCACTCGCTAATTAAAACCAGTCTGATTAGCGTGTGTGTGTGTGTGTGTGTGTGTGTGTGTGTGTGCGTGTGTGTGTGTGCGTATCTCCAGTGATGAATGAGCTCTAATTTGGGCAGTGAGCTGCTCTAATGACGTCTATAAACGAGCTCCCTTTTGTTCATATTTAACTATTCAGACTCGGCTTCCCCGTTTCCCCTCCAGCTCGCCGCTTCTACACAATATTGATTGTGTTGCTAAATTAAGCTCCACATTTTAATGTTTAAAAAGATTCCCCCATTCTCATACTAGTTTGCCAGAATTAAATAAATGATGGTGTTTTAATGACTTCTGTGCTGCTCGATTCAGAAAAGTCAAGTTTCTTCTGCTTTATTTAGTTTGACTGATGCAGTTTGAGTTTTCTTACTGTTTGCAGGCTCCGTGTTGCGAGCAGCGGCTGAGCGGCACTCTGATGACGCAGCTGGTGAACGCTACGAACAAGGCATGATGGTCCTTATCCAGCTCCAAGCCCAGAACCCTCCTGTCCTCCTGACCCTGAACGTTACACCTGCACACACAGACAGGAGCAGAGTATTATTATGGATATCACATGTTTGAGACCAGCACTAGAAGATTCTACCCTCTTCTTACTTGGATGGGTTGTAGACGTCGATGTCTTCCAGCAGTTTGGATCCGAAGCTGTCGTTGGGATGCGTGCTGGCCAAAACCTTCAGGACTCGGCCGTCGTCTGAGCCCAGGAACATCACGGTCCGGTCCTTGTAGGGACCGGCTGAAACGTCCACCACGATCTGGGTCAGCTTGGACCTGAGAGGGAGAAAGACAGAATATGAAATCCTGTTTTAAAACCTTTAAAGGCCTCATATTCTGCTTTTAGTGGTTTCCTGTTATTTATTTCCTGATGTCGGATGTTGAGGTGAACGTCTGTAGAAATGCTGCCTGCAAGTCAAAAGTCAGGGCTTCAATCTGCTCTGATGCTGCATTTGCAATGTTTTCTTTTACTGTCATACCCATAAACATGCGTCTGTTCTGTAGCCTTGGTTGCTAAGGTGGTTGCTAAGGTGGTTGCTAAGGTGTTTCCATGTGTTGTTCAGCTCCAACATGTACGGATGGATTTGAGAAGTTGACATTTGGAGTAAAGAAGGAGAAGAAGAAGTGAAATCCTGCTACTATAGTTTGTTTACGTAGCCTCCGGAGCCGGAGGAAGCTTCCTGAAGCTGACCAATCAGAACAGAGCGGGCTCATCAGGAGGCGGGGCCTTAAAGAGACAGGAGCTAAAACGGCCTGTTTCAGACAGAGGCTGAACTGAGGGGCTGCATAAAGGACCAGTAGAAGATCAATAAGGAGTTTTTATTCCAGTAGAGCCCCAGAATATAAATATAGAGGCTGGACATGAGCTGAATATGTGGCTGCATGTGTAATCAAAACTAAGTCTCAATAAAAACAGACCCTCTTCCTCTTAAATTAGCCCCGATGAAGACGGAGGCGCTGCTGACTGAACGGCCTCCTGTAGCTGAAATGATTCGATGGTTAATGGTTTGCCAGTTTTCCATGACAGTAAACTCAACATGTTTGTGACTGTTGCTCAGACAAAACAAGTCATCTGAACATGTTCACTTGAGAGAATAATGATCAGCATTTTATCCACTGAACAATCAACAGATTATCAGTCATCCTACGATGGACCAATACGACCCGTCAGAGACTGTAGATGTATGTGGTCTCCGTGAGGACGAGTCCCTCAGACTGATGTTATCTAACAGTGAGAGGATCTCTGCATCATTATCTGGGTCAGCTCAGGCCTTTCTGGAGAGGACGCTAATTCATACGTGGAATTAAGAGTCTGATTCTTGTTCCAGACTAGTAATTACAATCCATCAGAAACTCATCTGAAACCTGCAGACGCAGATTAAAGAAGGTTTTTAGAGCAGCGAGGCAGACGCACAGAGAGGGAAGCGTTTCCTGTGACCGCCGACTAATCAAAGATGATTCCAACGATTATCTTCAGGCTTCAGTTCACATTCTCCACTTTATCTCTGACCTCACAGTTCTTCTTCTACACTTTAGGCTCATGTGAATATTTCAGTGATGAAAAGTAACTAAATACATTTACTCAAATACTGCAGTATTTCCATGTGATGCTACTTTATACTTCTGACCCCTAGGTTGGGAACCAGTGGACTAAACTAGCTAACTGTATATAAAGTAGTGTAAACTAGCTAACTGTATATAAAGTAGTGTAAACTAGCTCCACCTCCAGCAGCTACAACAGTAACATGCTGCTCTAACACTGATGCTTCACTATTAATAATCTAATGATGTCATATATAATAATATATCAGTCAGAGGGACCAAACCACTACTTTTACTGCAATACTTTAACTACATCAAGCTCATAATACTTATGTACTTTTACTGCAATACTTTAACTACATCAAGCTCATAATACTTATGTACTTTTACTGCAATACTTTAACTACATCAAGCTCATAATACTTATGTACTTTTACTGTAGTACTTTAACTACATCAAGCTCATAATACTTATGTACTTTTACTGCAATACTTTAACTACATCAAGCTCATAATACTTATGTACTTTTACTGCAATACTTTAACTACATCAAGCTCATAATACTTATGTACTTTTACTGCAATACTTTAACTACATCAAGCTCATAATACTTATGTACTTTTACTGTAGTACTTTAACTACATCAAGCTCATAATACTTATGTACTTTTACTGTAGTACTTTAACTACATCAAGCTCATAATACTTATGTACTTTTACTGCAGTACTTCTTCCACTGCTGGTGGTTATTGATTAAAACAAATCCTATTCTTGAACTTGAGATCAGATTAACGGCTACATTTAGATGCTAAAACAGTTTTTAAACTCTCAGTATTGCAGAGTGAGATAACGTCGTCTTTTATCAGCCACGCTGGCAGTGAGGAGATTGAAGATAATTCTACTGTTGCATCTTGTAAGTCAGTGTGTTCAGGAGTGTAATTATCCATCAGAGAGCAGCAGAGCACAGAGGAAGAACAAAGTCTTTTTCTATTACAAGTACATTTTTATCATCCTCCATAAATCAAGTTGACACAAACAAGACTAGATCAAAACCTCGTATGTGTCTGAACCACTGATGGTCAGTGTGTTACAGGGACAGTCAGCGGTCGTGTCTATAATGTGAATTCCTGAATATTAAATGTTCATCTGCAGTTTTCTGTAGTGGTCCCAGTAATATTTGCTGGTAAAGTGTACTGAAGTAGCATCACATGACTGGTTAAGCTACGTTTGAGTCAAAAAAAAAAAAAAAAGGTATAAATGCAGCTGCAAGAACAAAACTTTCGACTCATATCTTGGGATGTTTGATTTGAAAAAGAACTTTTAATTTGAATTAAAACTTCTAATTATGTGTTAACTCCTCCTGCTTTCATCTGCTTCTATCTGTGGATGTCTGTATGGTCTCATCCATATGTTTATGTAGGATTAGCATGCTAGGCTAACAGTCTTTATATCCGCGCTGTGAGAACACACAAACACCGTAAACACACCTGTCACCTGCCCAGCACAGTGCTGTTAAACCAGAAACACCACAGCTACACCTTATTTTTATACAGTCTACAGGCTACACACAGCACGGCTACGCTAATAATGCTAGCCATGCTAACTAGCTGCTAGCTGCCGTGTAGGCTGGTAAGATCTGTGTATCTGTGGGTTGCTGCTCCTGTCAGTGTCTCTGTGTATCTGTGGGTTGCTGCTCCTGTCAGTGTCTCTGTGTATCTGTGGGTTGCTGCTCCTGTCAGTGTCTCTGTGTATCTGTGGGTTGCTGCTCCTGTCAGTGTCTCTGTGTATCTGTGGGTTGCTGCTCCTGTCAGTGTCTCTGTGTATCTGTGGGTTACTGCTCCTGTCAGTGTCTCTGTGTATCTGTGGGTTACTGCTCCTGTCAGTGTCTCTGTGTATCTGTGGGTTGCTGCTCCTGTCAGTGTCTCTGTGTATCTGTGGGTTGCTGCTCCTGTCAGTGTCTCTGTGTCTCTGTGGGTTGCTGCTCCTGTCAGTGTCTCTGTGTATCTGTGGGTTACTGCTCCTGTCAGTGTCTCTGTGTATCTGTGGGTTACTGCTCCTGTCAGTGTCTCTGTGTATCTGTGGGTTGCTGCTCCTGTCAGTGTCTCTGTGTATCTGTGGGTTGCTGCTCCTGTCAGTGTCTCTGTGTATCTGTGGGTTGCTGCTCCTGTCAGTGTCTCTGTGTATCTGTGGGTTGCTGCTCCTGTCAGTGTCTCTGTGTATCTGTGGGTTGCTGCTCCTGTCAGTGTCAGAGCCTCCGTGTGAGACGCTTCGTTGGTAAATGTGTGTTTTAAACCTGCGGTCTCAGTCCTGCTGACAGAGAGCAGCGCTCGGGGTTCATCACTCAGACATTCGGGGTTATAGTGCTGCAGATATCCTGCATGTGTGTTATCTCCTACTTACCTGCTGGACGTCCTGGTGAAGCAGGGCCGGTCGTTGACGGAGGGAACGGCTTCGTCCATCAGCGGATACGACTTGATAAACGTCAGCATCTCGTCTGGAAATTGAACAGATGACTTGTATTCTGCGGCCGGACCGTCGCCTGCACACGTACCAGGTCTGCAGGAAACAAAGCAAACAAAGACATTTCAGATCTGTTCTCGTTTAAATGCTGCTGTAAACTCTTAAACGTGTCCCACAGGATCTCACCTCGGCCGGGGAACCTGCTCGTCAGGTACCGGAGTCCAGGACGAGTCGCTGGTCCGCTGCTCCTTAAACTTCCCATTAAAGACTTTCTCTATGTCGTCCATGTAGAAAGCACAAACTGCAGAGCCGGGGATGCTGCAGAGACACACAGAGCCACGTTCAACAAGCTTCAATAATTCTGTCTTGACATTTGGAAAAGAGACTCTGATACTGCATGAATGCCAAGAAAGCTCAGTCCAAACCCTAAAACCTGAACTGACATCGACTCAATAAACCAAAACTGAAACTAAATCAAACAAACTTCCTCCCAAGACTCCAAAACCCTGAAAACTTTTAAATTAAAACCCTTGAAATGTGATGAAAGCCGCAGAGCTCTGTGCTGTATCTCTGACTCACAGTAAATTCAGACATTACATCATCCAGACTGTATGAGTGTGAACACACATGTACAACATTCGGACACATGTGAGTCTATCTATGGAGCAGGAAGTACAGCAGGAATACAAACATCCTCTAACACCTCAGTCTTTATGGTCCTGAATAAAGACGGAGAAGCAGAATCATCCAGTATTTAGAAAGACTTAAACAAAACATATTTAAAACATATCAGTACAAACAAATTCAAACAGGTAAATAAGAACAAGTTTAGTGAATAAATGATGTCATACAGGAAACATGTGACTAAACGTCCCTGAAGCTTCCGCCCCGCTGCAGAGACCAAACATGGCGGCAGATGTTTCTCTGCGTCCGTATTACTGACACAGAGCTGCTATCAAAACGCCTCCATCAGCAGGAAGTGATGTCACGTTTCCATGGCTTCAGCTGTGTTCATCACATCTTCTGTTTCTGCTTTACTGCAGTCGACAGCAGAATCAGCACCAACTGTTTACTGCTAATATTCACTAAACAAACATTCATTCACAGTTTCTTTCATCGACTTTCAGAAATTTCAGTTAAAATGTGTTTTGACGTTTGGATGGAAAGCTGACGGCTGCAGCTCAGACGCAGGAAGACTGTGGATGAGGAGTCTGCAATCACCTCAACACCTGGATGATCAAAACCCACCAAATAATCTCATGAGGATGAAACCAAGCCGCCTGGTTTTCTGATGGTATGAAAGATGGTCTGATGGTTTGACAGAAGAAGAAGAAGAAGAAGAAGAAGAAGAAGAAGAAGAAGAAGAAGAAGAAGAAGCGAGTGTTCACCTGTTGGCCTGAGTGGTGAAAACTCCGACTACAGCAGGTCTCTGGTTGATCTGCAGCACGTTGGTGAGAGACTGAAGCACGTCGAAGTAGAAGAAGGAATCTCCAGGAACCGAACAGTTCAGACGAGCCTGAACAGACACGAGGTCAGAGGTCAGAGGTCAGAGTGCGTGTATGGTAAGGTATGTGCACCTGAGGAGTCTGGATATACAAACATTACAGACTCAGTGGAAAATGACTTCCAGAGTTGATTATTTCAGAAGAGTCACCTTGAGGAAGGAGGTCCAGTATCTCTCCAGGACTCTGGGAGATCCGCCGTTATCGTTCTTACAGACGCGAGCGACCCGAGAAAACACCACCTGCAGAGAGAAGCAGGTTCACACGACTCATGTGTAACAACATCACACTTAGTTTCACTGTCAGGCTGCTGAAAGACACCACAACGTTTTAATCATCTTATTGTTCTCTAAAACTAAATGAGTCACTTAAAGGATCATTCTGCTGATTTTCTATATTTGTCTTCATGTTTGGATCCAAACCAACATTGAACTGATCTACTGGTCCAGAGGTTTGGATCTGCAGCACAACAACCTGTAAACAGAGCAGCGCTCCTGCACATGCTCAGTAGCGTCTGCTGTACACAGAACTGCTCTCTGGAGACTTATATGGACGTCACACAAATATAAAACGTCAGCTGACTTTACTTCTGGATGGAGACGTTGACAGAGAGACAGGCGTACCTTGCCCAGGGCGGTGTACTCCACGGCGATCTCACTGAGGAAGAAGTAGACGTAGTTACCGTAGTCGATGGCGTGCAGGAAGTGCGGCTCTGCAGAGACGGAGAAGAACACGGTGTTAAAACTCTCCTCACATCTCTTCTCTCAACACGTCCCAGCAGTTATCGGGTGATAAAAGGTTGTTATTTCATTTTCTCCGCCTGCTTCGCCCACTTTTACTTTATAGTTATTTTTCCCAGGATGCCTTTCAAACGCCAGACAGGAAATATGAGCCTGTTGGTTTATACGACCGCTGAGTTTCATCAAACTGGGTTTTAGGATCTGTGGAAGCAAAGAATCTCAATAATGATCTTATATATAGATCAATAAGACACTGAATATCAACATGTTTTACTTCCATTTGGCTGTCTGACAATTAATGTTTAAAAGCACATTTATTGATTATTAATCATTTAATTAATCAATGAATCTATAAAATGTCTGCTGAAAATATCCCATCATGTGACTGACCCTGAACGTGTCATGTGACCCGTTCTGAACATGTCATGTGACTGACCCTGAATGTGTCATGTGACCGACCCTGAACGCGTCATGTGACCGACCCTGAACGCGTCATGTGACCGACCCTGAACGCGTCATGTGACCGACCCTGAACGCGTCATGTGACCGACCCTGAACGCGTCATGTGACCCACCCTGAACGCACCATGTGACCCACCCTGAACGCGTCATGTGACCGACCCTGAACATGTCATGTGACTGACCCTGAACATGTCATGTGACTGACCCTGAACGTGTCATGTGACCCACCCTGAACATGTCATGTGACCCACCCTGAACGCACCATGTGACCCACCCTGAACATGTCATGTGACCCACCCTGAACGCACCATGTGACCCACCCTGAACGCGTCATGTGACTGACCCTGAACGTGTCATGTGACCGACCCTGAACGTGTCATGTGACCAACCCTGAACATGTCATGTGACCGACCCTGAACATGTCATGTGACCGACCCTGAACGCGTCATGTGACCGACCCTGAACGCGTCATGTGACCGACCCTGAACGTGTCATGTGACCGATCCTGAACGTGTCATGTGACTGACCCTGAACGCGTCATGTGACCGACCCTGAACGTGTCATGTGACCGATCCTGAACGTGTCATGTGACTGACCCTGAACGCGTCATGTGACCGACCCTGAACGTGTCATGTGACCGACCCTGAACGTGTCATGTGACCTACCTCGGAGCCACTTGGAGTCGTATTTGACGGTCCTGAGGACGGGTCGGCCGTCTCCGAGGCTCCTGTAGATGACGGCGTCGCTGGCCAGGAAGTCCGTCATGGTGGCCGAGTAGAAATCTCCTCCTGAGAGACGCAGACGAGATTCTGTTACTGAACCACATGTTCGTTTCTACGTTTCTGTAGTTTTGCTGTTGTTATATTTATTACTTCTAATCTAAAACAAACACTGATCTCTTGTGAATATGCAGATGATTCACATCACTTTTAATGTTCATGTTCATATTTTCTTCTGCATCCTCACTTCCTGTTTCGCTCCATATTTCCCATCTTCACATCCACGTATTAATCACTT
>NC_089531.1:414420-419420 GCF_963924715.1 Thunnus thynnus
GTGAAGGAACATCTGGTGTCCAGCAGGAAAACTGGTTACAGGTCATTAGGGCCTGAGCCCCAAAGGGGAGAAGACCCTCTAGTATTTGTTCTGTTTGTTTCTTTATTATTACGCCATTTAAACCCTACTTTTGACCCCCTAAACATGCCCAAAAACTCACCAAATTTGGCACGCACATCAGGTCTGGTGAAAAATTTGATAAAATGTAAAAATTATCCCCCAAAGTACCAAAATGTGCTCTCTAGCGCCACCTACGCTGCTTGCAGCTTTAATATTATAATTATAGTTTGTAATACAGAAAATATCTGCAGTGATTCAAACTCCAGACGACGGAATTATAAACAGTTTGACAGTTTTTAAACAAACAGGAAATATTTCTATGATTTTGATGGAGCTCAGCAGTCCTGTGTGTGTGTGTGAGTGTGTGTGTGTGTGAGTGTGTGTGTGTGTGTGTGAGTGTGTGTGTGTGTGTGTGTGTGTGTGTGTGTGTGTGTGAGTGTGTGTGTGTGTGTGTGAGTGTGTGTGTGAGTGTGTGTGTGTGTGTGTGAGTGTGTGTGTGTGTGTGTGTGTGTGTGTGTGTATGTGTGTGTGAGTGTGTGTGTGTGTGTGTGTGTGTGTGTGTGAGTGTGTGTGTGTGTGTGAGTGTGTGTGTGTGTGTGTGTGTGTGTGTGTGTGAGTGTGTGTGTGTGTGTGTGAGTGTGTGTGTGTGTGTGAGTGTGTGTGTGTGTGTGAGTGTGTGTGTGTGTGTGTGTGTGTGTGTGTGTGAGTGTGTGTGTGTGTGTGTGTGAGTGTGTGTGTGTGTGAGTGTGTGTGTGTGAGTGTGTGTGTGTGTGTGTGTGTATGTGTGTGTGTGAGTGTGTGTGTGTGTGTGTGTGTGTGTGTGTGTGTGATATGACTGTTATTCAGATAGAAACATGTTTTAAGTTCTTCTCAGTTTTTGATGGAACTTTAAGCTCTGACTTGTTACAGGATGAACTTTGAACTCATTTCAGGTTATAAAACTGAATTTTTTACTTTTACTGGAATCCACAGAAACGTTTATTTCGGTCATTCTGGCAGTGATCTCGTATTTCAGAGAGTTTGTTTTGTTTCTTCGTTGTTTTGAAGGGATTCTTGGAGCAGAACGCTGCAGGAACGTGTCCACTTACACAGATAAGCCTTCAGCGTTTCTGTCCACAGAATCAGCTGATAGTCAGCTGACTGTTATTCATTCATCATGTTATTCACCTGCCTTCACCTTCACAGGCAGAACAAGAGCCGATCAATCAATACAGACACTGTTGATACATTCAGAACATGTAAACAGCAGGAGATCTGTGTGATGTAAACACCTGTCTGTGTAGATTACGCTTCACTAAACACGACGGGGAGAAAATATACAGTCGCAGCATAAAAAGGTTTCATGTCATCAGAGTCAGAGTCAGTGGAAGAGTTTCCTCTGCATCAGACGTTTGTGAATTAACTGTAAAAAACATGACATCTACATATCTGAGGACCAGATGTGCAAAACAGTCGAGCAAGAATAATTAAAACCTGCAACAGCTGCGAAGGTTCATCATTTAAAAACATGTTACAGCAGCAGTCTGATACCTGCAGACAGAGAGCTAGCGTTAGCATTAGCTCCCAGCAGCTAATCAGACTGAATGCAGTATCAGTGCACTATAATATCCGGTGTGTGTGTGTCATTGACCTCCACGTCCTCTGAGAGTCTTTACACGTTTACGTTGAGCAACAAATACAAAGATCATCAATATTAGAACAATTAACAACTAATTAGATTTATTTAAAAGCTGTTAATGTTCTGGTAGAAGAAGAGGAGAACATGTTTCTGTATTTCCATCAGTGATGAAGATGAGATTTAACTGTTTCAGTTAATTTCTACACCAGAAACAGAGGAGGAGGAGGAAGAGGAGGAGGAAGAGGAGGTGTTAGAGGAGCAGAGGTAGAGCTCGTCTCCTCTGGGATCTCCTCTCTCCTTTTCATTTGTCGCGTCACATGACATGAGGCAGGAGAGCGCGTCACCTTCATCCTCTTTCTTTTCTGCTTCGTCACCGTGTGACACAGCGAAGCTTCTTCACACTCGCTGCAACCCTGAAGTTCTCCAGCAGCTCCCAGAGGAGCAGCAGAGACTCTTCATCGTGTTCACAGCGAGCGACCGTCACAACTACAGATGAGTCGGCAGCCTCGTCCGCCAAAACCTCCTGCATCATGTCCAGCAGCCCAGGACACAGACAGGAGGAGAGGAAGAGGAGGGGGAGAGAAAGGAGGAGAGGAAGAGGAGGAGAGGTGTCAGAAGAGGAGAGGAAGAGGAGGAGAGGTGTCAGAAGAGGAGAGGAAGAGGAGGAGAGGTGTCAGAAGAGGAGAGGAAGAGGAGGGGGAGGGAAAGGAGGAGAGGAAGAGGAGGAGAGGTGTCATAGAAGAGGAGAGGAAGAGGAGGGGGAGGGAAAGGAGGAGAGGAAGAGGAGGAGAGGTGTCAGAAGAGGAGAGGAAGAGGAGGAGAGGTGTCAGAAGAGGAGAGGAAGAGGAGGGGGAGGGAAAGGAGGAGAGGAAGAGGAGGAGAGGTGTCAGAAGAGGAGAGGAAGAGGAGGAGAGGTGTCAGAAGAGGAGAGGAAGAGGAGGGGGAGGGAAAGGAGGAGAGGAAGAGGAGGAGAAGAACTACAGACGTTGCGTAAACATTCAGCGTAGCGTTCAGTGGCGGGCTAGTGATGAAGCTTCCTGCTGATCTGATTGGACGTTCTAGTGTGACGTAGTAACAAGTAGTAACGAATACTAACGAGCAGTAACGAATACTAACGAGCAGTAACTAGCAGTAACGAATACTAACGAATACTAACGAGCAGTAACGAGTAGTAACGAGTAGTAACGAGCAGTAACGAATACTAACGAATACTAACGAATACTAACAAGCAGTAACGAGCAGTAACGAGTAGTAACGAGTAGTAACGAGTAGTAACGAATACTAACGAATACTAACGAGCAGTAACAAACAGTAACAAGTAGTAACGAGCAGTAACAAGTACTAACAAATACTAACGAGCAGTAATGAGAAGTAACGAATACTAACGAATACTAACAAGCAGTAACGAGCAGTAACGAGCAGTAACGAGTAGTAACGAGTAGTAACGAGCAGTAACGAATACTAACGAATACTAACGAATACTAACAAGCAGTAACGAGCAGTAACGAGTAGTAACGAGTAGTAACGAGTACTAACGAATACTAACGAGCAGTAACAAACAGTAACAAGTAGTAACGAGCAGTAACAAGTACTAACAAATACTAACGAGCAGTAATGAGAAGTAACGAATACTAACGAATACTAACAAGCAGTAACGAGCAGTAACGAGCAGTAACGAGCAGTAACGAGCAGTAACAAGTAGTAACGAGCAGTAACCGCAAACATCAACATTTCAAATAAGTTAAAAACAGTGAAGAGACAGAAGTGAATAATTTTCCAGCAGGAGGTCTCAACATCACCCTTCATCATACCCTCATCATCACTTCACGGTTCCAGCACCTTAAATTTTTCAACCTTTTAATCATTAAAAAGGGTTTTTTTCTGTTTTACAGGCAGTTTCTTGCCTCTCAGTTTGTAACATCGGTCTCATGTCGAGTCCGTCTGTCAAATCTAAGAAATCCTTCCTGTGATGACGTCTCGGGCTGTCTTCAGGGGTCTCCAGACGTCTTCAGGGGTCTCTAGAGGTCTTCAGGGGTCTCTAGACGTCTTCAGGGGTCTCCAGAGGTCTTCAGGGGTCTCTAGACGTCTTCAGAGGTCTTCAGGGGTCTCTAGACGTCTTCAGAGGTCTTCAGGGGTCTCTAGACGTCTTCAGGGGTCTCCAGAGGTCTTCAGGGGTCTCTAGACGTCTTCAGGGGTCTCCAGAGGTCTTCAGGGGTCTCTAGACGTCTTCAGAGGTCTTCAGGGGTCTCTAGACGTCTTCAGGGGTCTCCAGAGGTCTTCAGGGGTCTCTAGACGTCTTCAGGGGTCTTCAGAGGTCTCCTGGGGTCTCCAGAGGTCTTTAGAGGTCTCCTGGGGTCTCCAGAGGTCTCCTGGGGTTCCTCTGTCTCACCCACATCTCTTTGTTTGTGCAGCAGTCTGAATCCTCTCAGTCAGCCTCGACTCATTTGGATAATTGAAAGATCTTGTTCTCCTCGTCGTCCTGGCGTGTTTTCTGCTGCCTGAACATGATCTTCCTGCCAGCGGGGACATCTGTCATTTATACGGCGGGACTAATCCGTCACACGGGGCTCAAACAGGAAGTTCGCTCGTCTTCTGCTCCCTGCGGACATCAAACTGATTTATATAAAAGGCTGACAGTCACACTCGATCAGGGAGGGCGGAGTTTGATCCATTACACATTTACTGCAGCATGAATCAATATGACTGGTTTCACCTGAACATGTTTAACCCTTCGCTGCTCAGGATGTGAACACTGTGACTGCTGATCTATGAACACTGACATGAACATATTATATTCACACATTAGACTCAGATAATCCAGATACAGCAGAGGACACGACCGAGACCTTCAACACAGTCTGACAGTAATAAATCCTTCAACGCTGGATGGAAACAGATAACGATGCACCACTGACACGTCATCACACATCAATATTTATTCATTCAACTATTTTCTGTCAGTTTGAACTTGATTCTCTTTAAAAGCAGCAACATTTTGATCTAAGTTGAGATGCAGCTCCTTTTATTCATCACAGGTCTGTAATGATCGTCTTTAACAACTGAACATATTCGGATGTTTATTCTGAGCAACAGTCACAAACATGTTGAGTTTACAATCAGCAGCACATATATAGTTGAGTACGGCTGTTGACGACACTGAGGAGGAAGCTGAGCAGGTCTGGATCCTCCTCGCCGGCTCCAGACTACCAGGGTTTGACTTCCTGTGTAGATCAATGACCAGATCCCCCCTCCATCTGCCCGCCCCCCCTCCGTCCTCCTCTCTGGAAGCTGTTAATGACCAAATCGCTGAATTTGCCTTCAC
>NC_089531.1:424420-426920 GCF_963924715.1 Thunnus thynnus
CATAAACATCTACATAAACATCTGCATAAACATCTACATAAACATCTACATAAACATCTACATAAACATCTACATAAACATCTATATAAACATCTACATAAACATCTACATAAACATCTACATAAACATCTGCATAAACATCTACATAAACATCTACATAAACATCTGCATAAACATCTACATAAACATCTACATAAACATCTACATAAACATCTGCATAAACATCTACATAAACATCTACATAAACATCTACATAAACATCTGCATAAACATCTACATAAACATCTACATAAACATCTGCATAAACATCTACATAAACATCTACATAAACATCTACATAAACATCTGCATAAACATCTACATAAACATCTGCATAAACATCTACATAAACATCTACATAAACATCTACATAAACATCTACATAAACATCTACATAAACATCTGCATAAACATCTACATAAACATCTACATAAACATCTACATAAACATCTGCATAAACATCTACATAAACATCTACATAAACATCTGCATAAACATCTACATAAACATCTACATAAACATCTACATAAACATCTATATAAACATCTACATAAACATCTACATAAACATCTACATAAACATCTGCATAAACATCTACATAAACATCTACATAAACATCTGCATAAACATCTACATAAACATCTACATAAACATCTACATAAACATCTGCATAAACATCTGCATAAACATCTACATAAACATCTGCATAAACATCTACATAAACATCTGCATAAACATCTACATAAACATCTACATAAACATCTACATAAACATCTACATAAACATCTGCATAAACATCTATATAAACATCTACATAAACATCTGCATAAACATCTACATAAACATCTGCATAAACATCTACATAAACATCTACATAAACATCTACATAAACATCTACATAAACATCTACATAAACATAAACATCTACATAAACATCTGCATAAACATCTACATAAACATCTATATAAACATCTATATAAACGGACAAAAAATGATAAATGTGGATGAATTTAACCGTTAACATCCACCGGGCCAGTTGTAAGCAGCAGCATCACGCAGTAACGAGTAAAAGCAATGGGCACAACTGGAGATGATGGGAGAAGTTCAGGGACACCAGTGACACCACAAACTATAAACCAGCTCCCATAAGATCCGGCCTGAAGGTCTGGAATATTATACAGGTTGACAGGATGTAGAAGGTTTGTGGTGTTCTGCATAGTTCTGGCATAAAGCATGTCCTGATTATTGTTATTCATGTCTGACTCATTATAGACGAGGACCTGAAACACTTTGTTGTTCTTTATTGGAACTGATGTAGAAACTAGAAGCCTGAAACCTGCATCAGCTCTTCTGTTACAAGCTTTTCCATTTGGGTGAAAGTTCTATAAAAAGGGTGGATGTTACGGGGTTAAACCCCCCCCCCCCCCCTTCTTCTTCTTCTATCTTCTTCTTTCTTCAATTTCTCCTTTTATTCCTTCGTTCTTTGTTCTTGTTATTCTTTCCTCCCTCATCTCTTTTTTTATTCGCTCTCTCTTCCTTTGCTCCATTTCTCCTTTTATTTATTCCTTCCTTCCTGTTTCCTTTACTTCTGTCCCCCCCCCCCCCAGGTTCTTCCTTCTTTCTCTGATTGTTTATTTCCTTGCTTTCTTCCTCCTTTCCTTCTTTCTTCCCTCATTTTCTTTTTTTTGAGTCCTTCTGTCTCCCTCACATTCCTCCCCTCCCTCCCTCCAGCCCTCCTCCCTCCTCCCTCCTCCCTCCCTCCCTCCCTCCCTCCTCCCTCCCTCCAGCCCTCCTCCCTCCTCCCTCCTCCCTCCCTCCCTCCCTCCAGCCCTCCTCCCTCCTCCCTCCTCCCTCCCTCCCTCCCTCCCTCCTCCCTCCCTCCTCCCTCCTCCTTCCTTTCTTTCTTTCTTTCCTTTTCTTCCTTTTGTTTTTATTTCCTCCGTCCTTCATCCTTCACCTTTCTTCTTTACTTTTCATCTTTCTTTTTTTTAAATTCCTTTACCCCCTCTCTCCTTCTCTCTCTTTATCAACAACAAAGGTCACTTTCTCAGCTCAGTGACATCCCATCATCCGGTTACCGTGGCAACAGCCACAGCGCCTGTTATCACCTCTGTCTGTCACCTTTACCTGCTGGATAACAACCTGCTGAGAGACTCTTTCACTTCCTCCTCCATCGTTTCTGCAACAATAAACTTTAAACTCGACTTTATTACGTTTATTATTTTATCATCGACTGAATTAATGAAACCTGCAGCTGTGTGACCTTTGACCTCCCAGACACACTCAGAACCGCGTTCTGCACATGCTCAGTGGCGTCTGCCTCACACTGAACTGCTCTCCAGAGACTGAAAACCTGATGCTGTTATTAGTGTTTGGAGCCGTTTCTGAACCAAAACTCTTCCTGATGAAGGATCATGTGACCCAGAGCAGCGATGTGACTCACTGACGTGTTTTTAATCAG
>NC_089531.1:436920-449420 GCF_963924715.1 Thunnus thynnus
CGGCGGGGCGTCTTGTTTGTCCGGCGGGGCCTCTAGTTGGTCCGGCGGGGCCTCTCGTTGGTCCGGCGGGGCCTCTAGTTGGTCCGGCGGGGCCTCTCGTTGGTCCGGCGGGGCCTCTCGTTGGTCCGGCGTGGCCTCTAGTCGGTCCGGCGGGGCGTCTTGTTGGTCCGGCGGGGCCTCTCGTTGGTCCGGCGGGGCCTCTGTCGGTCCGGCGGGGCGTCTTGTTGGTCCGGCAGGGCCTCTAGTTGGTCCGGCGGGGCCTCTCGTCGGTCCGGCGGGGCCTCTCGTCGGTCCGGCGGGGCCTCTCGTCGGTCCGGCGGGGCCTCTCGTCGGTCCGGCGGGGCCTCTAGTCGGTCCGGCGGGGCCTCTCGTTGGTCCGGCGGGGCCTCTAGTCGGTCCGGCGGGGCCTCTAGTCGGTCCGGCGGGGCCTCTCGTCGGTCCGGCGGGGCCTCTCGTCGGTCCGGCGGGGCCTCTAGTCGGTCCGGCGGGGCCTCTCGTCGGTCCGGCGGGGCCTCTAGTCGGTCCGGCGGGGCCTCTCGTTGGTCCGGCGGGGCCTCTAGTCGGTCCGGCGGGGCCTCTAGTCGGTCCGGCGGGGCCTCTAGTCGGTCCGGCGGGGCCTCTCGTCGGTCCGGCGGGGCCTCTAGTCGGTCCGGCGGGGCCTCTCGTCGGTCCGGCGGGGCCTCTCGTCGGTCCGGCGGGGCCTCTAGTCGGTCACTTCTTCTTCTTCTCTTTCTTTAAAAACGCAGCTGATAACATCACTCATCAGGCTTCAGCTTCATTTCAGTTTGTTTCTTCAAACACACACCGGAAACTACAGTGAAACCTGTTTTCATACGTTTCGTCGTGGTTTCTGCTGAGAGAAAAGTTTGTCCTGACGGCGGCGCTACAGGAAAGGTCACGAGGTCACCATGGTTACTAAACATCCTTCTGTGGTGATCAATAATATCTGCAGTCAATCTCAGGACCGTCCGGCCGGCAGAAACTCACACTAAGAGCTCGAACAATCAGCTGATTCATTAAAGTAAAACTAAACTAAACTCGTCTTTACTTCAGATCTTTGCTTCACAATCATCTTGTTTCTGGTTTTTTCTCTGTGACATCACCATCTGATATCAATCAGTGACGTCACTAAACGTATTGATAATCTGCCATCATGTCAGTTCATTCCTGAACAGTTTGATGAAAACATTAAATCACATTTAGCGACTCTGAATCATTAAATTAACAGAAGTGTTCAGAGTTTTTAATCCTATTCTTGGTTAATGTGTTAAAATACTTTAAATGTTCTCAAACACAAAACCTCTAAAGAGCTTCAACCTTGAACCTGCTGACTGACGCGTCGACTAGTGTGAATAAATCTGCAGAGTGGCTGATATTCTCCACCACACATTCATACATTATTATTATCAAAATATCAATAACAGCCGTTTGAAGGAACAAAACTCCAGGATATTTCACTTTAACAGAGAAACATCAGTAGACTGAACGTTAGATATTTGTGGGTTATTTGGAGGGTAAAAGGAAGAAGGTAAGGTGGTGGTTTGCTGATCCTCTCAGGTTTTCTCTCTCACATCTCTCCTCAGGAGAAGCTGCTTGTATCCTATCATCTTAAATAACGGCCTGACAGCAGGTCCGGGTGATTTTCGCAGCGCTGAAGTGGCCAATTTTCCTCCGTCGGTCATCCTGCGGCTCCCTGACAGGCCGGCTGAATGTGAAATAAACCGAAGCAGAGCTGCAGAAGAGCTGAAAAAAGCTGCTCTGTCAGATGTTTCCCAGCCTGGAGATTCTGTAGGCAGGAGGAAGCAGGAAGGTGGTGGTCTGAAAACTCTCTGCACCAGCTGGGAAACACTTCCAGACGCTTCAAAACACTTCCAAACACTTCCAAATGCTTCCAGATGCTTCCGAATGCTTCCAAACACTTCCAAATGCTTCCAAACGCTTCAAAACACTTCCAAACGCTTCAAAACACTTCCAAACGCTTCCAAACGCTTCCAAACGCTCCCAAACGCTTCAAAACACTTCCAAACACTTCCAAACGCTTCCAAACGCTTCCAAACGCTCCCAAACGCTTCCAAACACTTCCAAACACTTCCAAACGCTTCCAAACGCTTCCAAACACTTCCAAATGCTTCCAGATGCTTCCGAATGCTTCCAAACACTTCCAAAAGCTTCCAAACACTTCCAGATGCTTCCAAACGCTTCAAAACACTTCCAAACGCTTCAAAACACTTCCAGACGCTTCAAAACACTTCCAAACGCTTCAAAACACTTCCAGACGCTTCAAAACACTTCCAGACGCTTCAAAACACTTCCAAATGCTTCAAAACACTTCAAAACACTTCCAAATGCTTCCAAACACTTCCAAACGCTTCAAAACACTTCAAAACACTTCCAAACGCTTCCAAACGCTTCAAAACACTTCAAAACACTTCCAAACGCTTCCAAACGCTTCAAAACACTTCCAAACGCTTCCAAATGCTTCAAAACACTTCCAAATGCTTCCAAACGCTTCCAAACGCTTCCAAATGCTTCCAAACGCTTCCAAACGCTTCAAAACGCTTCCAAACGCTTCCAAACGCTTCAAAACACTTCCAGACGCTTCAAAACACTTCCAAATGCTTCAAAACACTTCAAAACACTTCCAAATGCTTCCAAACACTTCCAAACGCTTCAAAACACTTCAAAACACTTCCAAACGCTTCCAAACGCTTCAAAACACTTCCAAACGCTTCCAAATGCTTCAAAACACTTCCAAATGCTTCCAAACGCTTCCAAACGCTTCCAAATGCTTCCAAACGCTTCCAAACGCTTCAAAACACTTCCAAACGCTTCCAAACCCTTCCAAACGCTTCCAAATGCTTCCAAACGCTTCCAAACGCTTCAAAACACTTCCAAACGCTTCCAAACGCTTCAAAACGCTTCAAAACACTTCCAAACGCTTCCAAATGCTTCAAAACACTTCCAAACGCTTCCAAACGCTTCAAAACACTTCCAAACGCTTCCAAATGCTTCAAAACACTTCCAAACACTTCTAAACGCTTCAAAACGCTTCAAAACACTTCCAAATGCTTCCAAACGCTTCAAAACACTTCCAAACGCTTCCAAACACTTCCAAACACTTCCAGATGCTGCAAATTCTGAGGAAATGATAATAACACTTTGAGGATGTAAACAAAAAGAACATTGAGCCTTTGAGATGCTCATATTTGTCCAGTAAAGTCCTGTGAATCAGCTGTTAGCAGTAACATGATGATTCTCAGGCAGCTTCTTTATTTATTTGTTTATTTGTTTATTTGTGATTCACATCAGATAAAAATATCAGCAGCATCTAGAAACATGAGTCTCGTGTCTGATTTATGACTGTGTGAAGATGTTTTGATGTTCGCGGCGGGAAGAGATTAAGATGTAAATCTGTCAGATTCAGAAGTTCATGTGGAGGTTTATGTTGTTAAAATAGAAACAAACAAAAAGACAGAAAACAATAAACAACACAAAACAACACAAAACAACACAAAACAACAAAAAACGCTCTTCAGCAGAAACATCAAACAAATAAACATCAGCAGGAATCACTGAACGAATCTAACCACACACACACACACACACACACACAGTAACACACACACACACACACACACACACAGTAACACACACACACACACACACACACAGTAACACACACACACACACACACACACAGTAACACACACACACACAGTAACACACACACACACACACACACACACACACACACACACACACAGTAACACACACACACACACACACACACACACACACACACAGTAACACACACACACACACACACACACACACACACACAGTAACACACACACACACACACACACACACACACACAGTAACACACACACACACACACACACACACACAGTAACACACACACACACACACACACAGTAACACACACACACACACACACACAGTAACACACACACAGTAACACACAGTAACACACACACACACACACAGTAACACACACACACACAGTAACACACACACACACACACACACACACAAACACACACACACACAGTAACACACACACACACACACAGTAACACACACACACACACACACACACACACAGTAACACACACACACACACACACACACACACACACACAGTAACACACACATACACACACACACACAGTAACACACACACACACACACACACACACAGTAACACACACACACACACACACACGCACACAGTAACACACACACACACACACACACACACAGTAACACACACACACAGTAACACACACATACACACACACACACACACAGTAACACACACATACACACACACACACACACACACACACACACACACACAGTAACACACACACACAGTAACACACACATACACACACACACACACACAGTAACACACACATACACACACACACACACACAGTAACACACACATACACATACACACACACACACACACAGTAACACACACACACACACACACACAGTAACACACACATACACACACACACACACACAGTAACACACACATACACACACACACACACAGTAACACACACACACACACACACACAGTAACACACACATACACACTCTCTCTCTCAGCGTGACATTTGGTGCAGGGCGACATCTCTCAGACTAACAAGCTGATCCTCCGACTCGACAACAGCAGCGCTAACAAAGACAGATCTGATGACAACACACTGAATGTCACTGCGTGTGTGTGTGTGTGTGTGTGTGTGTGTTACTGTGTGTGTGTGTGTGAGTGTTACTGTGTGTGTGTGTGTGTGTGTGTGTGTGTTACTGTGTGCGTGTGTGTGTGTGTTACTGTGTGCGTGTGTGTGTGTGTGTGTGTTACTGTGTGTGTGTGTGTGAGTGTTACTGTGTGTGTGTGTGTGTGTGTGTGTGTTACTGTGTGCGTGTGTGTGTGTGTGTTACTGTGTGTGTGTGTGTGTGTGTGTGTGTTACTGTGTGTGTGTGTGTGAGTGTTACTGTGTGTGTGTGTGTGTGTGTGTGTGTTACTGTGTGCGTGTGTGTGTGTGTGTTACTGTGTGTGTGTGTTACTGTGTGTGTGTGTGTGTGTGTGTGTGTTACTGTGTGCGTGTGTGTGTGTGTTACTGTGTGCGTGTGTGTGTGTGTGTGTGTTACTGTGTGTGTGTGTGTGAGTGTTACTGTGTGTGTGTGTGTGTGTGTGACTCACTCAGCTGTTTGGAGAAAATGACTTTTTGCTCGTTTTGAATGATTGATCGTGTTTTCAGCGTCTCTAAATGTTCAATTTTTTTCGCAGCTTTTTCATGAAAATAAAAATCAGACGAAGAAAAACAATTTCTGTTTTTTTAGACAGAAATTTAATTGACGACAGATGAAGGAACATCAGACCTCCAGTAGAATATATCTGCTTCATGCTGGTCGGAACCACTGACAGTCTCTTTAGCATCAAATTCCCTCTTTGTGTTTCCTCGGACAGTGTTTCCCTGTTGAGCTGCAGGTGGAAGTATAGTAACAAAAAGAGGGACTTTGGCACTAAAAAGACTGTAACGTTGAAAGATATCTACTTGATTTGACTCATCTGGACGCTGAAGCTTCATATTAGCTTCAGATAAACTTTAAATACATGTTTGTCCTCCATCACTTCCATTGTAAGGTCATTATGAAGGATCTTCTAATGGTCAGTATGAACAGGAGGAATGATTACAGCAGCTTTAATGTTCATCTGATGACTGACTGTTGGTTTTATTTAACATAATCATTCCTTTAATAACAAGAAGCAGCAAGAAAAGATGTGTAAACAATCAGGAAGAGTTTGTACCTGATTTTACAGTTGGAGAGATTCTGAAGCAGCGTTTGTTATCTGCACACACACACACACACACACACACACACACACACACACACACACACACACACACACACACACCCTCCCAGTCAAATTGACTGCAGTCCAGAGCAGCCGAGCGAGGAGCTGAGAACACATCAGATCTGAGCTCCATTAATTTGTCCTTCCAATAACATCAGACACCACCGGCTCCTAAATGCTCCCCAAACACACACACACACACACACACACACACACACACACACACACACACTCACACACACACACACACACACACACACACACACACACACACACACACACACACACTCACACACACACACACACACGGTGTGTATTATCTGGCAGCGGCTGACGTGTCGACTCTCCTGCAGGCTGCAGAGCTGCTGCAGCTCTTCATGCAGAAACAGACTTGAACTGATCCACTTATTGAAGCTTTTTTCTGCTAATTAGTTGTGAAGTTGATGATATCAGACATTATGATGCTTATTATAAATAATCTAACGGCTCGGCTCAAACACAAAACCATTTTCACACTGTGTTTGAACTGGAGCTGCTTCTGTTTATCAGAGTTTTACAGGAGTTATGATATATGTATATATATATATATATACATAGAGAGAGAGAGAGAGAGAGAGAGAGAGAGAGAGAGAGAGAGAGAGAGAGAGAGAGTATATATATCATATAAAGCAGCAGTGAAATATGATCACTGAAGATCAATTATCTAAACAATCAGAATCAGCTCGTCCTCACAAGAGAAACCACAGGCCGACTCCTTCTAGAGGCCCGACAACCGCAGCGTTGTGGTGTTTACTGTTGCCATGACGACAAGGTTACATAACACATCGTTACTTTCCAGCTGTGATGCGTGACGGCGTTTGACGTCTCAGACAGACGGTGTCGTCCTGCTTCTGTCTGTCGTTAGTAGTTTGTTGTTTGATCTGGAAGCATGTTGTTGTTGTTTACTGTTTACCTGTTTATCTGTTTATCTGTTTACCTGTTTATCTGTTTACCTGTTTACCTGTTTACCTGTTTATCTGTTTATCTGTTTACCTGTTTATCTGTTTACCTGTTTATCTGTTTACCTGTTTACCTGTTTATCTGTTTACCTGAGTCCTGACCTGCCTACATCTCGGCCCGCTCAGCTCTGTGGCAGCACAGAGCCACCCCCCCGCTGAGCATGCTGGGATACTGTGGCTGCCATGGCAACCAAAGTAAAGACAGAAAGGATGGAAGGAAGAGGAGGAGGAAGCGATGAAGGAAGGATAAAGGATGAAGGGATGAGACAGAGATGATCAGTCTAAACCTGCAGGTAATCAGATTACTGAGATCTGAAGACACAGCAGGACACACACACACACACACACACGCACACACACACGCACACACACACACACACACACAGAGAGTCTCTCCCGCCGGTTAATCTGGGATTAGAGCGTCGCTGTCGGCTTCATGAAGCCCAACGATCAATCGATCAATATCATCGTTTATAAAACTGATCTGACTGAATTATGAGTTCATGTCATTAATTTGATTCTTTTCATGTTTATCTCAGTAAATGCAGGTAAACATGTGTTTATGTTGTTTATGTTTACGTGTGTTTATTAAACTGTATGAATGTCGGATCATTTAATCTGTTAAATATAAAAGTCATGAGACACAAACAACAGAAGGAAGAACTGATGCACTAACAGAGAATAATAACAAACCTCGTTAACAACCTCGTTAACACTTTGTTAACGAGGATGAATCCAGCCGTGGAGTCTTGCTTCATATGTTTAGAAAAGGATGAACATCTAATATCGCTGTTTATTCATATTTATGATATATATGATATTTATGTTTTTAGTGGCCTTTAATGAACATCATTTCCCAGAAGTCCTTGAGGTTGGACGGGAGGCGGCTGCACCATTTAAGAGAAGATCAAATCTAAAAATAACAAACATAAAACAAATTGTACGTTTTTATAATTATGACAAAAAGAAATAAGATAAATAAACTGAAGTCATCATTAATAATGATAAATAAACTCATTATTTGACGGATCTTACAGGAAGAGATTCTGTCAACTCGTGGCTTCAGCGCCGTGATCAACCCTCCTCAGGCGTGTATCCTCGCCATCGGGACCTCCAGGACCGAGTTACAACTGTGTGAGGAAGACCAGACCTTGCGCAGCCAGCAGCTGATGACAGTTACACTGTCAAGTGACGGACGGCTAGTGGATGATGAATTGGCCTCACGATTTCTTGATAAGTTCCGCGCCAACCTAGAACAACCACAGCGCATGGCCCTAGCCTAAAAAAGTAGTATATAGTTGTATTATATATATATATATATATATATATATATATATATTAATGTAGCATTAACCTGCTTTTTGCTGTTTTAGATGAAATCATATTAATCTGTGATATCCAGAGTTCGATAACGAGCCGCAGTCAGTTTGATTGACAGCTGTCATCTAGCGGTCGTTGTAGTAACTGTAAGGCGGAGCAGTGCTGCGGGTCACATGACGTATTTCATCATTCAGAGCAGGAGGGAGCCTTTAACCCAACAACCCCTCACCTCTGACCCTGTGGTTATCACTGTTACCATGACGACGAAGGTGGTCTAACTTTAAGGTGACTTTAACCCCCCACATGTTTCTCTGAGCTGAACCGCAGCGCTGCCACGTCATCAATCATCATTATTGATTAACAGTGACGTGTTACAGACGGATGATGTCGTCCTGCTGGTTACTGCTGATAGAGTCACATGATCAAACCACAGATCTGAGCTTCATGTGGAGGATTTGCTGGATTTCCAGTTCAGGAAATCACAACACAGACGATGAAAACTTCTGAAACCAACATGAAGTCTAAACGCAGCATTTTAACGTCTGCAGATGGATATCAGAGTGTTTGGCTTCCTGTCCGGATCAATCGTTCATTCAGAAGGAAATCAAAGCTTGAAGCTGTGGAGGACGTTTAAAGCTGGTGGAAGCCCTGAAGCAGCAGAGACGGCTTCTTACTGTTTAACCACAAAACAAAGAATTCTGGTCTTTTTTTGGTGCTGCAGCGTCTGAGTGAAGGACGCCGCTAAAGCCTCCCACCTGTCTGTGCTGTCTGCTGGCTCGCTGTTTTGGGTCGCGTTCAGACAAGTTAACCTGGGAATTCCTCCATCTCGGCTCCGGTACAACTCACCATCTGGCAGATTAGCTGTTAAAACTCAGTGAAGTGAAGTTAAGCAGCGCTGGCAGCGTCGCCGCTGTCAGACTGTACATTCAGACGAGCCGCAACAAAAACTTCTCCTGAAAGTTGAAGCTTTGAATCGGTTTAATCAGGTCAAAAGCTGCAGCTGTGCACACATTTACACACATTTACACACATTTACACACATTTATACACATTTACACACATTTACACACATTTATACACATTTACACACATTTACACACATTTATACACATTTACACACATTTATACACATTTACACACATTTACACACATTTATACACATTTACACACATTTATACACATTTATACACATTTACACACATTTATACACATTTATACACATTTATACACATTTACACACATTTACACACATTTACACACATTTACACACGTTTATACACATTTACACACATTTATACACATTTATACACATTTATACACATTTACACACATTTATACACATTTACACACATTTACACACATTTATACACATTTACACACATTTACACACATTTATACACATTTACACACATTTATACACATTTACACACGTTTATACACATTTACACACATTTATACACATTTATACACATTTATACACATTTACACACATTTATACACATTTACACACATTTACACACATTTATACACATTTACACACATTTATACACATTTACACACATTTACACACATTTATACACATTTATACACATTTACACACATTTACACACATTTATACACATTTATACACATTTATACACATTTACACACATGTACACACATTTATACACATTTACACACATTTATACACATTTACACACATTTACACACATTTATACACATTTATACACATTTACACACATTTATACACATTTACACACATTTACACACATTTACACACATTTACACACATTTATACACATTTACACACATTTATACACGTTTACACACGTTTATACACATTTATACACATTTATACACATTTATACACATTTACACACATTTACACACATTTATACACATTTATACACATTTACACACATTTACACACATTTACACACATTTATACACATTTACACACATTTACACACATTTACACACTGGAAGAGTTCAATATTCAAACAATCGATCTGAACACTTGTTGTCAGAAGACACTGATGAACAGTCACAGCTGGCAGTGACGTGATCAGAAATAATCTGCACGATGGTCAAACCACAGTCAATAAATATGCAGTTTTACAACAGTCAGACAGACACCATGTTGCTGAGGACATGGTCTGCAGTCGTCTCCCAGAACTGGACCAGATCACACAAAGACTGACGACAGGACGACTGTCGAGTTTAATTAAAGCAACATTTCACCAGAAACAGGAAGTTTCTGGATTAGAGCAGAATGCAACCAGGATTAGAGGAAAAACTCACTATTTTATCAATTATCATTATATTATTATTATTATGTGTATACGACCACCGATACAACACCTGACTTCTTGGTAGCAAAACGATCTTTAAAGGATCATTCTGCTGATTTGTCTTCATGAACTGATCTACTAACAAGTATTGTGTTTGTATCAAAGCTGATATATCTGATTAAAACATGTCAGTGAGTCACACCGCTGCACTGGGTCATATGTTTTTACAGACTATCAACAGCTAGCTTAGCGTTAGCCGCAGCGACTGCATGAAGCTGCATCGTTCTCACAGCCTCCGACTGTGAACTAAACCAGCTGTTTCCTGAACGCAGCAGTTAGCACGACGGCTAAGAACACCCAACACGTAAATAAGACCACTTTGAGTCACATTTCTCCTCTTTTGGTGGCGGCTAACTGCTAAGCTAGCACAGAAACCAAACGGATATCAACCCTCCATCAGACTACCGGTGAGACAACTGTCCAGATAATGGAGCGTTACTGGGATGTGTGGTGGTGCTGTAACACGTCACACAGTAATGTGTTACTAACATTAGTGAAGGAAGACAGAGATCACATGACCAGGAAGATTTAAATCATTAATATAAAAAGAATAATGGCCCCAGGACGCTACCCTGTGGAACGCCACGGTACGGATTTAGAACCAGGAAACTATACTTGATTTAAAAGATACAAAAATAATAATGATTAGTCGACTGACTGATTAGTTGCCAATTATTGACTTAATAACCTTCTGTTTTGATAATCGATTAATCGTTTTCAGTCCTTTTTCAAGATGGACGAATTATTTTAAATTCTATTAATTTTAAATGACGTTTGTTGTTCTGAGATCTCTCAACTAGAGATGCAGTCATTAGTTGATATTAATAAACTATTAAATAAATGAGATATTAATCAACTATTCTGATACTCGATTAATCGTTTTGATTGTGAAATGTGAATATTTTCTGGTTTCTTTAGTCTGGTGTGTGAAGCAGGAAGTTAATGAACAGATGTGATGAGATGGGACCAGTGTGACGACACAATCAAACCACAAGAGGCAAAGACAAGAAAAGAGTTGTTTTGTTGAACATACCTGATGAAGAGGGACGGTCGAGGAGAAGACACATGTAGAGAGAGAGAGAGAGAGAGAGAGACATTAGTTCACACTGCAGCTCCAACACAGAGATAAAACCAAGAGACCAAACAAATGCAGAAACTAAAACAAACTGTCAGCCGGCAGAAAAATAATGTTACACAAACCAACTCTGAAGCAAAGTCACAGTTTTCATTTGAGCTTCTGCTGCTGCTCATCGTCCATCACATCAACAGTAAAGTGCAAATACAAAGTGAGTTTTACACGTAGCGTAATTATAGAGTCAGTGTAAAGATTCAATTTGACAGAGAAGTTTGCAGAGAGTTTACTTAATAAACATTCAGAGAAGAACAAGAGCGGGTCAAACCCAGAATATGTCTGGACCGTTGATGGTCACCGGTCGTATCTATGATGTGAATTCCTGGATATTACATGTTGATCTGCAGTTTTCTGCAGTGTTTCCAGTAAAGTGAACTGCTCTCCTTCATCCCTCGTTCCCGGTCGGTGATCAAAGTTTTAACAGCATTTTGGGTGTAAATTCAGGAGGTTTATCTCCACCCGGTTACTGTGGTTACAGTCAAATCAAGCGCACCTGCAGAGCAGCCGCCCCTCATTTAACTGATATAACAGCTGCATGAGTCGCATGTTTTAATGCTGCTGTTCATCGTCAGAGAAATAAAGAGCGTGTGTCCTGGTGTTAGTTGACATGGCAGGGCTCTGTATTCATGTTATTCTGTCAATAAAGATTATTAAAGAAGAATCGGAGCAAACAGGAACGCTGGACGTGTCTGTTGCAGCCGGCGTGAAAGAGTCGACGCAGCGGTCACTGAACGCACCATCAGAGGCTGCTGTGACCTCCCTCTCTGCCTTCTGCTGTGTGATTGGTTCGGCTTCTCGGCTCA
>NC_089531.1:454420-456920 GCF_963924715.1 Thunnus thynnus
GGTACAGGTACAGGTACAGGTAAAGGTACAGGTACAGGTACAGGTACAGGTAAAGGTACAGGTACAGGTACAGGTACAGGTACAGTTAAAGGTACAGGTACAGGTACAGGTAAAGGTACAGGTACAGGTACAGGTACAGGTACAGGTAAAGGTAAAGGTACAGGTAAAGGTACAGGTACAGGTAAAGGTACAGGTACAGGTACAGTTAAAGGTACAGGTACAGGTAAAGGTACAGGTAAAGGTACAGGTACAGGTACAGGTACAGTTAAAGGTACAGGTAAAGGTACAGGTACAGGTACAGGTACAGGTAAAGGTACAGGTACAGGTAAAGGTACAGGTACAGGTACAGTTAAAGGTACAGGTACAGGTAAAGGTACAGGTGCAGGTACAGTTAAAGGTACAGGTACAGGTAAAGGTACAGGTACAGGTGCAGGTACAGTTAAAGGTACAGGTACAGGTAAAGGTACAGGTAAAGGTACAGGTACAGGTACAGTTAAAGGTACAGGTACAGGTAAAGGTACAGGTACAGGTGCAGGTACAGTTAAAGGTACAGGTACAGGTAAAGGTACAGGTAAAGGTACAGGTACAGGTAAAGGTCACAACATGTCAGTAAAATGCTCATTTCATGTTTTTCACATCAAAATATTGACTCCTGGTTGAGTTGAGACTCTGGCAGCTTGGTGACGGTAGGAGAAGGATCTCGGTCTTGAAAAACGAGACCTGACGTGTTTATTAACATAAAGTGACATCACCATCTTTCACAGACCTTAAACCTGCATTAATGATGTTCCATCAACGTCTCGAGGGTCCAAACACACTCGGCTCCTGTTTGCAGACATCTCGTCTGCCTTCAGCACCTACAGCGTCATGAACTGCTTCCTCCTGGATCAGCAGCTACTTCTGTGGATCATGGTCTTCCTCACCTTAAGAACACAGAAGGTGCTGCTCCACAAAAGGCTCTCTGACCTCCGGCACACATCCACTGGCTCCCCCAGCTGTGTCCTCTGCAGTAGCCGCCATCCTAACCCGTGCTCCTCTCCCTGCTCTCAGGCCCGTCCAGCATCACGCACCGTCCTCAGGGAGTTTATGGAATAGTGTGACAGCTCTTGTTTGGAGCTGAATGTCACCAAGACCAAGGAGATGTTGGGCTTCACCAAGCAGGGAGTGGGGAGGACTGCAGCCAAGTTTAATGGACCAGTGGAAGCTGGACACCAGTACAAATACCTGGATACTGTCATGCATGACAAGCAGGAATATCTTCACTACATCTTACAACTTTTCATCAAAGCATAATAACGTGTCATTGTTCTGCTGGTTCCACTCTCTCACAGTCCACAAGAAGAACAGTGAACACCTGCTCCAGAGTCACAGCCACTGGTTCCAGTCCATGACCTCACCGACAATCAGCAGCGCTCTGCAAGGCCTCGCCATCCTCCAGGACCCCACCCATGTCCCCCACAGAGCCTTCGAATGGCTGCTGCCGGCCCCTCCTCCTTCCTCACCTCCTTCCTACATCTGCTGGTCTGACAGCGTCCCGCCCCCCCCCCCCCCCCCCCCCCACTGTGCCAGCCACCACTCTCCCACTCTGTAAGACTCTTACATGATTTATTATGATGCTACATGCTCACAGCTGTTTGTCCTGTATTGTCTTCATACGTCCTGTTTGTTCTTTCTACGCCTGCCTCAGAAATAAAAACACAAGTAAACTTAACTAACATTATATATATATATATATATATATATATATGAAGGATGGATGGATGATGGATGGATGGATGATGGATGGATGATGGATGGATGGATGATGGATGGATGATGGATGGATGGATGATGGATGGATGGATGAAGGATGGATGATGGATGGATGGATGATGGATGGATGAAGGATGGATGGATGGATGGATGAAGGATGGATGATGGATGGATGATGGATGGATGAAGGATGGATGGATGATTGATGGATGATGGATGAAGGATGGATGAAGGATGGATGAAGGATGGATGGATGGATGGATGATGGATGGATGGATGATGGATGGATGGATGGATGGATGAAGGATGGATGAAGGATGGATGAAGGATGGATGGATGGATGGATGGATGGATGAAGGATGGATGATGGATGGATGAAGGATGGATGGATGGATGGATGGATGATGGGTGATGGATGAAGGATGGATGGATGATGGATGGATGATTGATGGATGAAGGATGGATGGATGATGGATGGATGAAGGATGGATGATGGATGGATGGATGGATGATGGATGGATGGATGGATGGATGGATGATGGATGAAGGATGGATGGATGAAGGATGGATGGATGGATGGATGGATGAAGGATGGATGATGGATGGATGAAGGATGGATGGATGGATGGATGGATGGATGGATGGATGGATGATGGATGGATGATTGATGGATGAAGGATGGATGGATGATGGATGGATGGATGGATGGATGGATGGATGAAGGATGGATGATGGATGGATGAAGGAT